>NC_134096.1:120830142-121087642 GCF_000715075.1 Nicotiana tabacum | reverse complement strand
TCGTGTGCAATCTATTAATCAATATAAGTTTAGTGTTACCATCTACTAGTTCTGTAATTTATAATTTAGGTAATAACGAATCACTATTTCGATTACCCACGTCTTGATTTTACTTAAATTAGCAACTGTTAGATTGCCTATTTCTTTAAATTAATTCTTTGTAATCCTCCATTCATGACTTATATGTTTTATAATGAACTACTCTATTTTACTATAAAAATTCCTACTTAGTGTTTCCATTACAGTTAAACATCAAAATTTAAATCTTAGAATCCAAATTTCACTTTGCCTAACCAAGATATCTAACGAGACTAGTTTAAAAAGGTGCACTGCAATCTCTTTTTCTTTTTCTTAAATCCCAGTTTATTTCCCAACTCTTAATCAATACAACCTCATCTCTACTCAATTTCACAAAGAATCATGTATATAAAATAATATTGTCTCAAAAGAAGAAGATACACATGTAATTACCAAGAGTTTATTGCTGAAGCTGCCAATGTTTAGATGGAAACGGTAATTGCGCTGAGGCAACACCAGAAAGTTTTCTCCTTTTCGTTTTCTCTGTTGGACTTCGTTGGCTAAAGGGATTTTCTTCTTTTCAAACCCCTTTTTAGCTTCTGACAAATTGATTTGGCTTGCCCCCAATTCCTTTGTGTTCTGTTAAACGTAGGGCTTTGACCCTAATTCCTATCTTATTGTATTTGTTTTTATTAAATTATGTTAAAAGACCAATATGTCCTTATTTTAAAATTAAGGGATATTATATATCCTTTCCACCTTATAAAAAATTCGATCCCCAATTTTATCTCGGGTACATACATGTAGACTGAAATAAATGAGGATGATTGACTCGCATAGCATCTTTCACTTCCCATGTAGCTTCTTCAACTGTGTGGTTTCTCCATAAGAATTTCATGAAGTCAATTTCTTTTGACCGTAGCTTTCTTAATTGTCTATCAACAATAGCCATTGGGTCCTCCTCATAAGACAACTTCTCATCAAGCGGTATAGTAGGTGTTTCAAGCACTTGAGATGAGTCTGATATACATTTTCTTAGCATTGAGACATGAAACATTGGATGAATACAGGACAACTCAGGAGGAAGTTCCAAACGATATGCCACAGCTCCCACTCGGTCAAGTATTTCATACAGACCTATAAACCTCGGGATCAACTTACCTCTTTTTTTCGAATCGCATCACGCCCTTCATAGGAGATACCCGTAGGAACACTTTGTCTCCAATTGTGAATACTAAGTCTCTTCTCTCTTATTCGCATAAGATTTTTGTCTGCTTTGAGCTGTGAGCAATCTCTGTCTGACCAACTGGACCTTGTCAATAGCTTCTTGTACTAAGTCAGGTCCCAATAAGTTAGTCTCACCAGTTTCAAACCATCTGATAGGAGAACGACATCTCCTACCATATAATGCTTCATAAGGTATCATCTGAATACTGGACTAGAACCTATTGTTGTAGGCAAATTCAGCCAAAGGTAGATAAGCGTCCCAACTACCTCCAAACTCATGAATGCAAGCTCTCAATATATCCTCCAAGATCTGTATAGTATGTTCACACTGCTCGTCTGTTTGCGGATGGAATACAGTACTAAGGTCTACTCGTGTACCTAATGCTTCTTGAAAAGATTTCCAAAAGCGTAAAGTGAATTGTGATCCTCTATTAGAGATGATGGATACGGGAACTCCGTGAAGTCGGACTATTTCATTCATAAATATCTGCTCATACCTTACACCACCATATGTAGTCTTCACTTGCAAAAAGTGTGCTGATTTTGGCAATCGATCTACACTCACCCATATAGAGTCATAACCTTTAAGGGTTCGTGGTAGCCCGATGACAAAATTCATAGTAATTCTTTCCCATTTCTACTCTGAAATCTCAATTTGTTGTAGTAGTCCTGCGGGTCGCTGATGCTCAACCTTGACCTGTTGACAAGTCAATCAACTAGAAACAAAGTTAGCAACATCTTTCTTCATGCCTTCCAACCAATAAAATTACTTCAGGTCATGGTATATTTTTATGGATCCAGGATGTATAGTGTATCTAGAGTTGTGGGCTTCTTCAAGAATAGCATGTCTCAACCCATCTACGTCTGCTACACATAGTCTGTCACCCATTCGAAGAACACCATCACTTTCAACAATCATATCCTTATTTTTACCAACTAAGGCCTCATCTTTGTATTTGTATATTCGCTCATCCTCTTATTGGGTGGCTTTAATGCGCTCAACTAATGAAGACTTAGCTTGAACACAAGCCAACAATGCCTCTGAATTTCTGACACTAAATTTGACATATGTACTCTCTGGTCTATGCATCTCTTCAACCAAAGGTCTCCTTGCAGGAACTATATGTGCCAAACTTCCCATAAATTTACTACTCAACGCGTCAGCCACCACATTGGCTTTTCCAAAATGATACAAAATAGAACAATCATAGTCCTTGAGTAGTTCCATCCACCGACGTTGCCAAAGATTCAGATCTCTCCACTGAAAAATGTACTTCAAACTCTGATAATCAGTATAAATCTCACAAGTTTCACCGTATAGGTAATGCCTCCAAAGTTTTAAAACAAATACCACTGCAGCCATCTCCAAATCATGTGTAGGATAGTTTTGCTCGTGATTTTTCAATTGTCTTGAAGCATAAGCTATAACGCGACCATTTTGTATGAGAACACATCCTAATCCCACCATCGAGGCGTCACATAATACTGTAAATCCTCAAGAATCTGATGGTAAGGCTAATATTGTGCAGTTGTCAAACACGTTTTGAGTTTCTGAAAGCTCTGCTCACAATCCTCCGTCCACTGAAACTTTGCATTTTTCTGTGTTAGTTTAGTTAGTGTCATTGCTATTCTGGAGAAATCCTGCACAAAGCACCTGTAATAGCCTGCCAAGCCCAAAAAGCTATGAATCTCTGTAAGAGAAGTATGTCTGGGCCATTTCTACACAACTTCTGTCTAGCCAAAATTCGCACTTTGAGAACTTAGCCTAAAGCTGATGTTCTCGCAATGTTTGCAATACAGTCCTCAAATGATTCTCATGTTCTTCCAGGCTACGATAATATATCAGGATATCATCAATAAATACTATTACAAATGTATCCAGAAACGACTTGAACACTTTATTCATTAAATCTATGAATGCAGCTGGACCATTAGTCAGTCCGAAAGGCATCACAAGAAAATCATAATTCCCGTATCGAGTTCTGAAAGCAGTCTTAGAAATATCTTCATCTTTGATTCTAAGCTGATGATAACCAGACCGAAGGTCTATATTTGAAAAGTGGGCATCTCATTGTAACTGATCAAACATGTCATCTATACGAGTCAAAGGATACTTATTGTGTATTGTTACCTTGTTTAGCTGCTTGTAGTCAATGCACATTCTTAGAGACCGATCTTTCTTCTTTATGAATAATACTGGTGCACCCCATGGTGATACACTAGCTCTGATAAAACCCTTACCTAACAACTCCTACAACTGTTGCTTTAGCTTCCTTAACTCTGCTGGTGCCATCCGATATAGTTGTATCGACATGGGTTATGTGTCAGGTGGCAAATCAATACCAAAGTCCATTTCTCGTATTAAGGGCAATACTGGTAAATCCTCAGAAAATATATCAGAAAATTCTCTCACTACTGGTACATTTTCCAAACTAAGTGCTTCCACACTTGTGTCCCTTACCATAGCTAAGAGACCAAGCAACCTTTCTTAAGAAATCGTTGGGTCTTCATAAAAGATATAACATTACCAATCTCTCGAACCTGGCCCCCTTTTAGGACAAAACTAAGTTCGTTCGGTGTATGAAACTTAAAATATCTTTGCATGGCAATCGACGATAGCATAGCAAGAAGATAACCAATACATTCCCATCAGTATGTCAAAGTCAATCATATCAAGTACAATAAGGTCGGCTAGAGTATCTCTATCTTCAACCCAAATCTGACAAGCACGATATACATATTCAGCTAATAGAGACTCTCCAACTGGAGTAGCAACTAGAAAAGGATCACTCAATATCTCAGGATGTCTATCAAACTACAAAGAAAAATACGAGGACACATAAGAGTAAGTAGATCCTGGATCAATCTACGTAAGTACATCAAACAAACAGACAGAAAGAATACATATAATCACATCATTCGAGGCCAGAGCATCCTATTTAGTACATCTTATCTCAAGTAACGGTAAAACATATTCAGTAATAATGAGAATATTCAAGATAACTGTAATCATCTCAAATAAATATAGTGGTATCATATTAAGTAAAGGACTTGTCCCACATGTAAATTCAAAATAGTCAGTAACATGTTCATATTAAAATCATATGTAAATCATGTTAGTTGTAGAAACACAAATTACGGTAAGGTTACTACTCACCTCTCGAAGCCAACTAACCAAAGCTCGACTTCTTATTGATCCAATTGCTTAATTCGTGTGCAATCTATTAATCAATATAAGTTTAGTGTTACCATCTACTAGTTCTGTAATTTATAATTTAGGTAATAACGAATCACTATTTCGATTACCCACGTCTTGATTTTACTTAAATTAGCAACTGTTAGATTGCCTATTTCTTTAAATTAATTCTTTGTAGTCCTCCATTCATGACTTATATGTTTTATAATGAACTACTCTATTTTACTATAAAAATTCCTACTTAGTGTTTCCATTACAGTTAAACATCAAAATTTAAATCTTAGAATCCAAATTTCACTTTGCCTAACCAAGATATCTAACGAGACTAGTTTAAAAAGGTGCACTGCAATCTCTTTTTCTTTTTCTTAAATCCCAGTTTATTTCCCAACTCTTAATCAATACAACCTCATCTCTACTCAATTTCACAAAGAATCATGTATATAAAATAATATTGTCTCAAAAGAAGAAGATACACATGTAATTACCAAGAGTTTATTGCTGAAGCTGCCAATGTTTAGATGGAAACGGTAATTGCGCTGAGGCAACACCAGAAAGTTTTCTCCTTTTCGTTTTCTCTGTTGGACTTCGTTGGCTAAAGGGATTTTCTTCTTTTCAAACCCCTTTTTAGCTTCTGACAAATTGATTTGGCTTGCCCCCAATTCCTTTGTGTTCTGTTAAACGTAGGGCTTTGACCCTAATTCCTATCTTATTGTATTTGTTTTTATTAAATTATGTTAAAAGACCAATATGTCCTTATTTTAAAATTAAGGGATATTATATATCCTTTCCACCTTATAAAAAATTCGATCCCCAATTTTATCTCGGGTACATACATGTAGACTGAAATAAATGAGGATGATTGACTCGCATAGCATCTTTCACTTCCCATGTAGCTTCTTCAACTGTGTGGTTTCTCCATAAGAATTTCATGAAGTCAATTTCTTTTGACCGTAGCTTTCTTAATTGTCTATCAACAATAGCCATTGGGTCCTCCTCATAAGACAACTTCTCATCAAGCGGTATAGTAGGTGTTTCAAGCACTTGAGATGAGTCTGATATACATTTTCTTAGCATTGAGACATGAAACATTGGATGAATACAGGACAACTCAGGAGGAAGTTCCAAACGATATGCCACAGCTCCCACTCGGTCAAGTATTTCATACAGACCTATAAACCTCGGGATCAACTTACCTCTTTTTTTCGAATCGCATCACGCCCTTCATAGGAGATACCCGTAGGAACACTTTGTCTCCAATTGTGAATACTAAGTCTCTTCTCTCTTATTCGCATAAGATTTTTGTCTGCTTTGAGCTGTGAGCAATCTCTGTCTGACCAACTGGACCTTGTCAATAGCTTCTTGTACTAAGTCAGGTCCCAATAAGTTAGTCTCACCAGTTTCAAACCATCTGATAGGAGAACGACATCTCCTACCATATAATGCTTCATAAGGTATCATCTGAATACTGGACTAGAACCTATTGTTGTAGGCAAATTCAGCCAAAGGTAGATAAGCGTCCCAACTACCTCCAAACTCATGAATGCAAGCTCTCAATATATCCTCCAAGATCTGTATAGTATGTTCACACTGCTCGTCTGTTTGCGGATGGAATACAGTACTAAGGTCTACTCGTGTACCTAATGCTTCTTGAAAAGATTTCCAAAAGCGTAAAGTGAATTGTGATCCTCTATTAGAGATGATGGATACGGGAACTCCGTGAAGTCGGACTATTTCATTCATAAATATCTGCTCATACCTTACACCACCATATGTAGTCTTCACTTGCAAAAAGTGTGCTGATTTTGGCAATCGATCTACACTCACCCATATAGAGTCATAACCTTTAAGGGTTCGTGGTAGCCCGATGACAAAATTCATAGTAATTCTTTCCCATTTCTACTCTGAAATCTCAATTTGTTGTAGTAGTCCTGCGGGTCGCTGATGCTCAACCTTGACCTGTTGACAAGTCAATCAACTAGAAACAAAGTTAGCAACATCTTTCTTCATGCCTTCCAACCAATAAAATTACTTCAGGTCATGGTATATTTTTATGGATCCAGGATGTATAGTGTATCTAGAGTTGTGGGCTTCTTCAAGAATAGCATGTCTCAACCCATCTACGTCTGCTACACATAGTCTGTCACCCATTCGAAGAACACCATCACTTTCAACAATCATATCCTTATTTTTACCAACTAAGGCCTCATCTTTGTATTTGTATATTCGCTCATCCTCTTATTGGGTGGCTTTAATGCGCTCAACTAATGAAGACTTAGCTTGAACACAAGCCAACAATGCCTCTGAATTTCTGACACTAAATTTGACATATGTACTCTCTGGTCTATGCATCTCTTCAACCAAAGGTCTCCTTGCAGGAACTATATGTGCCAAACTTCCCATAAATTTACTACTCAACGCGTCAGCCACCACATTGGCTTTTCCAAAATGATACAAAATAGAACAATCATAGTCCTTGAGTAGTTCCATCCACCGACGTTGCCAAAGATTCAGATCTCTCCACTGAAAAATGTACTTCAAACTCTGATAATCAGTATAAATCTCACAAGTTTCACCGTATAGGTAATGCCTCCAAAGTTTTAAAACAAATACCACTGCAGCCATCTCCAAATCATGTGTAGGATAGTTTTGCTCGTGATTTTTCAATTGTCTTGAAGCATAAGCTATAACGCGACCATTTTGTATGAGAACACATCCTAATCCCACCATCGAGGCGTCACATAATACTGTAAATCCTCAAGAATCTGATGGTAAGGCTAATATTGTGCAGTTGTCAAACACGTTTTGAGTTTCTGAAAGCTCTGCTCACAATCCTCCGTCCACTGAAACTTTGCATTTTTCTGTGTTAGTTTAGTTAGTGTCATTGCTATTCTGGAGAAATCCTGCACAAAGCACCTGTAATAGCCTGCCAAGCCCAAAAAGCTATGAATCTCTGTAAGAGAAGTATGTCTGGGCCATTTCTACACAACTTCTGTCTAGCCAAAATTCGCACTTTGAGAACTTAGCCTAAAGCTGATGTTCTCGCAATGTTTGCAATACAGTCCTCAAATGATTCTCATGTTCTTCCAGGCTACGATAATATATCAGGATATCATCAATAAATACTATTACAAATGTATCCAGAAACGACTTGAACACTTTATTCATTAAATCTATGAATGCAGCTGGACCATTAGTCAGTCCGAAAGGCATCACAAGAAAATCATAATTCCCGTATCGAGTTCTGAAAGCAGTCTTAGAAATATCTTCATCTTTGATTCTAAGCTGATGATAACCAGACCGAAGGTCTATATTTGAAAAGTGGGCATCTCATTGTAACTGATCAAACATGTCATCTATACGAGTCAAAGGATACTTATTGTGTATTGTTACCTTGTTTAGCTGCTTGTAGTCAATGCACATTCTTAGAGACCGATCTTTCTTCTTTATGAATAATACTGGTGCACCCCATGGTGATACACTAGCTCTGATAAAACCCTTACCTAACAACTCCTACAACTGTTGCTTTAGCTTCCTTAACTCTGCTGGTGCCATCCGATATAGTTGTATCGACATGGGTTATGTGTCAGGTGGCAAATCAATACCAAAGTCCATTTCTCGTATTAAGGGCAATACTGGTAAATCCTCAGAAAATATATCAGAAAATTCTCTCACTACTGGTACATTTTCCAAACTAAGTGCTTCCACACTTGTGTCCCTTACCATAGCTAAGAGACCAAGCAACCTTTCTTAAGAAATCGTTGGGTCTTCATAAAAGATATAACATTACCAATCTCTCGAACCTGGCCCCCTTTTAGGACAAAACTAAGTTCGTTCGGTGTATGAAACTTAAAATATCTTTGCATGGCAATCGACGATAGCATAGCAAGAAGATAACCAATACATTCCCATCAGTATGTCAAAGTCAATCATATCAAGTACAATAAGGTCGGCTAGAGTATCTCTATCTTCAACCCAAATCTGACAAGCACGATATACATATTCAGCTAATAGAGACTCTCCAACTGGAGTAGCAACTAGAAAAGGATCACTCAATATCTCAGGATGTCTATCAAACTACAAAGAAAAATACGAGGACACATAAGAGTAAGTAGATCCTGGATCAATCTACGTAAGTACATCAAACAAACAGACAGAAAGAATACATATAATCACATCATTCGAGGCCAGAGCATCCTATTTAGTACATCTTATCTCAAGTAACGGTAAAACATATTCAGTAATAATGAGAATATTCAAGATAACTGTAATCATCTCAAATAAATATAGTGGTATCATATTAAGTAAAGGACTTGTCCCACATGTAAATTCAAAATAGTCAGTAACATGTTCATATTAAAATCATATGTAAATCATGTTAGTTGTAGAAACACAAATTACGGTAAGGTTACTACTCACCTCTCGAAGCCAACTAACCAAAGCTCGACTTCTTATTGATCCAATTGCTTAATTCGTGTGCAATCTATTAATCAATATAAGTTTAGTGTTACCATCTACTAGTTCTGTAATTTATAATTTAGGTAATAACGAATCACTATTTCGATTACCCACGTCTTGATTTTACTTAAATTAGCAACTGTTAGATTGCCTATTTCTTTAAATTAATTCTTTGTAATCCTCCATTCATGACTTATATGTTTTATAATGAACTACTCTATTTTACTATAAAAATTCCTACTTAGTGTTTCCATTACAGTTAAACATCAAAATTTAAATCTTAGAATCCAAATTTCACTTTGCCTAACCAAGATATCTAACGAGACTAGTTTAAAAAGGTGCACTGCAATCTCTTTTTCTTTTTCTTAAATCCCAGTTTATTTCCCAACTCTTAATCAATACAACCTCATCTCTACTCAATTTCACAAAGAATCATGTATATAAAATAATATTGTCTCAAAAGAAGAAGATACACATGTAATTACCAAGAGTTTATTGCTGAAGCTGCCAATGTTTAGATGGAAACGGTAATTGCGCTGAGGCAACACCAGAAAGTTTTCTCCTTTTCGTTTTCTCTGTTGGACTTCGTTGGCTAAAGGGATTTTCTTCTTTTCAAACCCCTTTTTAGCTTCTGACAAATTGATTTGGCTTGCCCCCAATTCCTTTGTGTTCTGTTAAACGTAGGGCTTTGACCCTAATTCCTATCTTATTGTATTTGTTTTTATTAAATTATGTTAAAAGACCAATATGTCCTTATTTTAAAATTAAGGGATATTATATATCCTTTCCACCTTATAAAAAATTCGATCCCCAATTTTATCTCGGGTACATACATGTAGACTGAAATAAATGAGGATGATTGACTCGCATAGCATCTTTCACTTCCCATGTAGCTTCTTCAACTGTGTGGTTTCTCCATAAGAATTTCATGAAGTCAATTTCTTTTGACCGTAGCTTTCTTAATTGTCTATCAACAATAGCCATTGGGTCCTCCTCATAAGACAACTTCTCATCAAGCGGTATAGTAGGTGTTTCAAGCACTTGAGATGAGTCTGATATACATTTTCTTAGCATTGAGACATGAAACATTGGATGAATACAGGACAACTCAGGAGGAAGTTCCAAACGATATGCCACAGCTCCCACTCGGTCAAGTATTTCATACAGACCTATAAACCTCGGGATCAACTTACCTCTTTTTTTCGAATCGCATCACGCCCTTCATAGGAGATACCCGTAGGAACACTTTGTCTCCAATTGTGAATACTAAGTCTCTTCTCTCTTATTCGCATAAGATTTTTGTCTGCTTTGAGCTGTGAGCAATCTCTGTCTGACCAACTGGACCTTGTCAATAGCTTCTTGTACTAAGTCAGGTCCCAATAAGTTAGTCTCACCAGTTTCAAACCATCTGATAGGAGAACGACATCTCCTACCATATAATGCTTCATAAGGTATCATCTGAATACTGGACTAGAACCTATTGTTGTAGGCAAATTCAGCCAAAGGTAGATAAGCGTCCCAACTACCTCCAAACTCATGAATGCAAGCTCTCAATATATCCTCCAAGATCTGTATAGTATGTTCACACTGCTCGTCTGTTTGCGGATGGAATACAGTACTAAGGTCTACTCGTGTACCTAATGCTTCTTGAAAAGATTTCCAAAAGCGTAAAGTGAATTGTGATCCTCTATTAGAGATGATGGATACGGGAACTCCGTGAAGTCGGACTATTTCATTCATAAATATCTGCTCATACCTTACACCACCATATGTAGTCTTCACTTGCAAAAAGTGTGCTGATTTTGGCAATCGATCTACACTCACCCATATAGAGTCATAACCTTTAAGGGTTCGTGGTAGCCCGATGACAAAATTCATAGTAATTCTTTCCCATTTCTACTCTGAAATCTCAATTTGTTGTAGTAGTCCTGCGGGTCGCTGATGCTCAACCTTGACCTGTTGACAAGTCAATCAACTAGAAACAAAGTTAGCAACATCTTTCTTCATGCCTTCCAACCAATAAAATTACTTCAGGTCATGGTATATTTTTGTGGATCCAGGATGTATAGTGTATCTAGAGTTGTGGGCTTCTTCAAGAATAGCATGTCTCAACCCATCTACGTCTGCTACACATAGTCTGTCACCCATTCGAAGAACACCATCACTTTCAACAATCATATCCTTATTTTTACCAACTAAGGCCTCATCTTTGTATTTGTATATTCGCTCATCCTCTTATTGGGTGGCTTTAATGCGCTCAACTAATGAAGACTTAGCTTGAACACAAGCCAACAATGCCTCTGAATTTCTGACACTAAATTTGACATATGTACTCTCTGGTCTATGCATCTCTTCAACCAAAGGTCTCCTTGCAGGAACTATATGTGCCAAACTTCCCATAAATTTACTACTCAACGCGTCAGCCACCACATTGGCTTTTCCAAAATGATACAAAATAGAACAATCATAGTCCTTGAGTAGTTCCATCCACCGACGTTGCCAAAGATTCAGATCTCTCCACTGAAAAATGTACTTCAAACTCTGATAATCAGTATAAATCTCACAAGTTTCACCGTATAGGTAATGCCTCCAAAGTTTTAAAACAAATACCACTGCAGCCATCTCCAAATCATGTGTAGGATAGTTTTGCTCGTGATTTTTCAATTGTCTTGAAGCATAAGCTATAACGCGACCATTTTGTATGAGAACACATCCTAATCCCACCATCGAGGCGTCACATAATACTGTAAATCCTCAAGAATCTGATGGTAAGGCTAATATTGTGCAGTTGTCAAACACGTTTTGAGTTTCTGAAAGCTCTGCTCACAATCCTCCGTCCACTGAAACTTTGCATTTTTCTGTGTTAGTTTAGTTAGTGTCATTGCTATTCTGGAGAAATCCTGCACAAAGCACCTGTAATAGCCTGCCAAGCCCAAAAAGCTATGAATCTCTGTAAGAGAAGTATGTCTGGGCCATTTCTACACAACTTCTGTCTAGCCAAAATTCGCACTTTGAGAACTTAGCCTAAAGCTGATGTTCTCGCAATGTTTGCAATACAGTCCTCAAATGATTCTCATGTTCTTCCAGGCTACGATAATATATCAGGATATCATCAATAAATACTATTACAAATGTATCCAGAAACGACTTGAACACTTTATTCATTAAATCTATGAATGCAGCTGGACCATTAGTCAGTCCGAAAGGCATCACAAGAAAATCATAATTCCCGTATCGAGTTCTGAAAGCAGTCTTAGAAATATCTTCATCTTTGATTCTAAGCTGATGATAACCAGACCGAAGGTCTATATTTGAAAAGTGGGCATCTCATTGTAACTGATCAAACATGTCATCTATACGAGTCAAAGGATACTTATTGTGTATTGTTACCTTGTTTAGCTGCTTGTAGTCAATGCACATTCTTAGAGACCGATCTTTCTTCTTTATGAATAATACTGGTGCACCCCATGGTGATACACTAGCTCTGATAAAACCCTTACCTAACAACTCCTACAACTGTTGCTTTAGCTTCCTCAACTCTGCTGGTGCCATCCGATATAGTTGTATCGACATGGGTTATGTGTCAGGTGGCAAATCAATACCAAAGTCCATTTCTCGTATTAAGGGCAATCCTGGTAAATCCTCAGAAGATATATCAGAAAATTCTCTCACTACTGGTACATTTTCCAAACTAAGTGCTTCCACACTTGTGTCCCTTACCATAGCTAAGAGACCAAGCAACCTTTCTTAAGAAATCGTTGGGTCTTCATAAAAGATATAACATTACCAATCTCTCGAACCTGGCCCCCTTTTAGGACAAAACTAAGTTCGTTCGGTGTATGAAACTTAAAATATCTTTGCATGGCAATCGACGATAGCATAGCAAGAAGATAACCAATACATTCCCATCAGTATGTCAAAGTCAATCATATCAAGTACAATAAGGTCGGCTAGAGTATCTCTATCCTCAACCCAAATCTGACAAGCACGATATACATATTCAGCTAATAGAGACTCTCCAACTGGAGTAGCAACTAGAAAAGGATCATTCAATATCTCAGGATGTCTATCAAACTACAAAGAAAAATACGAGGACACATAAGAGTAAGTAGATCCTGGATCAATCTACGTAAGTACATCAAACAAACAGACAGAAAGAATACATATAATCACATCATTCGAGGCCAGAGCATCCTATTTAGTAAGTGTGAAAATTCTCGCCTGACCTTTACCAGCATTTCCTTGTCCTGGATTCACAGTAGCGCGATCCCCAGCACTTCGACCTCTATTTCATGTACCAGCAAAACCTGAAGTATTACGAGTAGTCTGAGTAGGTGCAACTGACTGAATAGAAGCCTGAATGAAGTTTCTCGAAGGCTGAGGGAAATCCCTCAAGTGATGTCCCAACTGGACACTCCGAAAGCACTCTCCAGTGAGAACATGACACTGGCCAATGTGATCTACCACATGTCTGGCAGACTGGAGTAGTGGATATATCTACCCAGAATTACGATGTCCAGATGATGATGATGTCCCCCCAGTACCATGTCTATAATGTGTTCTGTATGCGGATGGTGAAGACAAATGTGTCCCTGTCTGAGAACCTTGTTGATGTTGTCCCTGATTCCCTGCTCTGCGATTTTCACTAAAACCGCAATTGAAAAATCCTCTTGTCTTGGCCTTCTTATGTAATTCACTGGCTGCACGCACATTACGTCCCTTGTTTTTAATGTTTTTAATGAGATCGACTACATCAAAGTAGGACAAAGTCTTCATCTGTGGGGCTACTGCAGTATATAGACGATCAACCAACCCAAGTAAGGAGCATATCTAGCCAGATTACAAAACTTGATGTTATATGTTGATACATCCATATCTGGAGTCTGAACCAATCTCTCAAAGTCTCTAGCATATTTTTGTCTCAGGCTATCTGAAAGGAAATGATCCATGAACAACTTACTGAACTCGTCCCATGTCAGTGCTGCTGCTCATGCTGGCCTTCCTAGACAGTTTCATACCATGTATTGTCCATATCCTCTAGTTTGTATGCTGCGAGCTCCACGACCCTCTCACTAGAACATCCTAGAGCACGTAATATCTTGAGTGTCCCATCCAAGAAACTTTGAGGATCTGCTGAATTATTAGAACCTGTGAATTTTGGTGATTTCAATTTCAGGAACTCTTGCAGAGATACCTCCCTATTCCCGAAAGTCTGAGTTTGTGCAGGTGCCTGTGTTTGTGAAGTGGCCTGAGGAGATAAACTTCCACCCTGAGTAGGCACCAATGTCTCTAACATATTCAATAACCTTGCCACTGCATCTGCAGGTAAGGTAACAATAGGTACAACAGTTGGCACTGGTGGTGGAATGCCCTGAACTCCCCGTTCTTGCATATGATCTCGCATAGAAGCTTGGGGTTGACCCATGTTCATAACTTAGGTTGAGGATCGGCCTGTTTTCTAGTCTGATGTGCCCCAACTTTACCTCTACCTCGGGTAGTACCACGTCCATTACCACATTGTAACGACCCGACCGGGCATTTTGAGCAGTTTAGCCCTGATCCCCTATTTATTGCTTCCTTTGTGTTATATTGTGGTTACATGACTTGCCGGGGTGTTTGGTTTTGGTTTTGGGTGAATTTCAGAGTAAATGGGATAAATAATCCCTAAGTTGGAGCTTTAAGTTGTTTGAGTTATTTGTAGTTTGACTTTTGTGAAAACGACTCCGAAATGGAGTTTTGACGGTTCTAATAGCTATATATGATGATTTTAGACTTAGAAGCATGCCCGGATGTTAATTTGGAGGTCCGTATGTTATTTCGGCGTGAATTGGTGAAAGTTGGAAAGTTGAAGGTTGGAAAGTTTGACCGGAAGTTGACTTTATTGATATCGGGGTCAAAATCCGATTATGGAAGTTGAAATAGGACCGTAATGTCATTTATGAATTGTATGCAAAATTTGAAGTCAATCGGAGTTGTTTTGGTACGAATCAACATTAGTTTTGGAATTCGGAAGTTCATAAGTTCCTTAGGCTTGAATCGATGCACGATTTGTGATTCTAGTGTTGTTTGATGTGATTTGACGGTTCGAGCGTGTTCATATATTATTTTAGGACTTGTTGATATGTTTCGTTGAGGTCCCGGGGGTCTCGGGTATAATTCAGACCATGTTCGGTGCATTTCGGAACATTGAGGATTGCTGAAGTTCTGGTTTCTCTATAGTCTGGTTTCCTGTCACCGCGTTCGCGAGGGTGTTCCCGCGTTTGCATAGAGTCTGCAGGGATTGGTGGAGATTTACCCTTCGCGTTCGCGAAGAAGGACACGTGTTCGCGAAGAGTCAGGATTTTGTGCACTGCGATCGCGGACAGGGAGCCGCGTTCGCGAAGAGGAAAGGCAGGCTGGGGAAACCTCACGCGGTTTTTCTACGCGTTTGCGAGTGTGTTGTCATCGTGGAGCTTGGGAGCTTTTGTCATCGCATTTGTGAGTGGGTTCTCGCGTTCGCGTAAGAGGAAATTTAGGCAGCCACATTTTTTGCTTCGCGAACGCGAGGCATTTTCTGCGTTCGCGAAAAAGAAATCTCTAGGCAGCAGACTTAAATTTCAAAATGAGGGTTTTATCTCATATTTCACATTTTGGACTTAGAGAGCTCAATGTGAGGCGAATTTTTGGGAGATTTTCAGAGAGATTATCGGGGTAAGAATTCCTAACTTGCTTTGATTAAATTACTCGAATCAATTGTTGTTTTTATCATCTAATTAGGAATTTGAGTTGGAAATTTGGGGGGAAATGGTAGAAACTTCCTAGACCAAAATTGAAGATTTGAAGGGCGATTTGAGGTCGGATTTGAGTAATTCTTGTATAGTTGAACTCGTTATCGAATGGGTGTTCGGATTTTGTAATTTTGGTCGGTTCCGAGGCGCGGACCTGGGTTGACTTTTACAATTGACTTTTTATTTCTCTGCAAAAATCGTAACTTTATTATTCGAATTAGTTTCCTATAGTTTATATTTATAGTATGAAGTTGTTTTGGCTAGATTCGAGCCGTTTAGAGTTGGATAATCGTAGGAAAGGCCTACTAGTGGATTGAGTTAGCGTGATTTGAGGTAAGTGACTTGTCAACCTTGTGTGGGGGAATTTTCCCTTAGGATTGGTGATGTTTTGTGATAATTGTGATGTATGGAAGCCGTGTACGCGAAATGACGAGTGTGAGCACGAGCTAAATGTGAAAATTACCAGTTTTAGCTATGTAGATTCCTTTCATGCCTTAATTGAGTTATCTTAACATGTTATATTCATCATTCTTAGTGTATTTTCACATGTCTACTTGTCTTATTCTTTTACATGCTAATTTCCCCACATGTTTAGTTGAATTTCTTGTTTCCTTTATTCCGTATTCATTACTTAATTGTTGAACTCCTTACTTGAAGTTGTTATATCGTGGAATATCTTGTTGTTGAAGTTGGTATTGAGATATGAAGGCCGTGATTCACATTGAGGCAAAATAATAAGTTGTGAAATACCATTCTGTTGAGTTGTTCATTCGGGTTGTTATTTGCTCAGACTCTTGTGTACTTTGTGGTTGAGCCATGGGCTCTTTACTGTTATTGTTTGGTTTCTCGGGCAAGTTGTGATATTGGGCACTTGAGGTGCGATATGTGGTACGTTATGATATTGATACGCATGTGGTGGTATAAGGTTTTGGGGTTAAAATGCATGCGGTTCGATAAGGTGGGCTTGATACGCGTGGCTAATAGGGGAACTACTAGAAGTCATGTGGTGTGATAAGGTGGGCTAAAATGCGGGATGCTATTTCGGGAAAATGATTTTCAAAACTAAATGTAAAGGCTCCCACGGTGATATAAGGACAGATTGTGATTCATTCTTGTGATTTGAGACTATGAGGTGGTACCTCGGTAGTTGCTCTTGTTGGCATTTCTCCGTTTGCACTTGTCTTTGGTTGTTGTTTCCTTAGCATATTATTAATCGTTTCCTCCGTGTTGCACTAATTGCTTTTGTTCCGTGTAGCTAACCTTGATATGCTATTTGTTGTTTCAATTTCATTACTGTCATTATTACACTGCTTTATACTTGTTCAGTCTTTTATTTATTCCAGCAGGATCTTGGCCTGACCTTGTCACTACTCTACTGAGGTTAAGCTTGGTACTTACTGGATACCGTTATGGTGTACTCATGCTACACTTCTGCATATCTTTTATACAAATCCAGGTAACTCCTATAAGTCTGGATGTCAGTGAGTAGAGTCCGTGAGTGGAGACTTCAAGGTACACCTGCCAGCGTCCGCAGGCCTCAGAGTCCCCCTCCACCTGGATTATTTTTCTTCCTTGTCCTTAGTTAGACACTATTGTATAGAGATATTTAGTATCACTTTATAGAGCTTGTGACTTATATTTCGCCGGGTTTTGGGAGTTGTACATGCTAAGTTGCAGATTTTATTTTATATAATTGTTGAAGTTTTGAGAAGTTAAATTATTATTTCGGTTATTCCGCATGTTTGTTAGGCTTGCCTAGTCTTAGATACTAGGTGCCATCACGATATCCTACGGAGAAAAATTTGGATCGTGACAAGTTGGTATCAGAGCTCTAGGTTCATAGGTGTTATGAGTCACAAGCAAGTTTTGGTAGAGTCTCACGGATCGGTACGGAGACGCTTGTCCTTATCTTTGGGAGGCTATGGAACTATTAGGAAAGGTTTCACTTCTTTGATTCCTTATCGTGCAAATTTGTTGACTTCGAAATTCTAAATCTCTGTCTTTCTATTCTCTCAAATATGGTGAGGACATGCACAACTAGATTTGATAATTAGACACCCGCGCCACCTGCTAGAGCCGCGAGAGGCCGGGGCTGGGGTAGAGGCTGAGGACGGGCACGTGGTGCAGCCAGAGCACCTGCCCGAGCTGCTATAAAGGATCCACCAGTAGCTCCAGCCGGAGAGCAGGCACCTAAGATGCCTGTTACTACCCTAGCACTTTAGGAGACCCTCGCCCAGTTTTTGAGAATGTTTGGCACTTTAGCTCAGGCGGGGATTCCACTTTCTCCTGCCAAATCTCAGCCCGAGAGAGGAGCATAAACTCCCGCTGCTCTGGGGTCCCGCCTCCCGCACCCTAGGGCAGTGGGTCGTGGTTGACCAGATCCCAAATGTCATACCAGTGCAGTCGGTTGTCCCAGTTGAGCCCGAGGTTAGAGCAACAGCTTCCATGGGAGAGCAGATTAGGCTCGAGAACTACAAGAAGTACCACTCTCCTACTTTCAGAGGTTTGGCTTTAGAGGATGCCCAGGGTTTTCTTGAGGAGTGCCACTGTATCCTTCGTACTATGGGTATTGTGGAGTCGAGTGGGGTTTCTTTCACTACGTTCTAGCTTAAGGGAGTGGCTTATCAGTGGTGGCGGGCGTATGAGTTGGGTAGCCCGGTCGAGGCAGCTTCACTCACTTGGGATCAATTCTTAGAGATGTTTATGAGGGAGTTTGTTCCCAGAGTCTTAGGGATGCATGGCACCCAGAGTTTGAGCAGTTGTGCTAGGGTTCTATGACCGTATCAGAGTATGCAGTTCGGTTCAGTGATTTGTCCAGGCATGCACCAGCCTTGGTTGCTACTGTCAGAGAGCGAGTTCGTCGATTTATCGAGGGGCTCAACCCCGGTATCAGATTCAACATGGCCTGAGAGTTGGAGATGAACATCCCATACCAGCAGGTAGTGGAGATAGCTAGGAGATTAGAGGGTATGTGGGCTCGGGAGAGAGAGGAGAGGAAGGCCAAGAGGCCTAGAGATTCTTGCACATATATTGGTGCCCGTGCCTCAGTTGCAGCCCATCATGGTAGGGGCTATGTGAGCCGCCCTGTTCATTCAGCACTTCCAGCTTCCAGCGGTATTCCATCCACTTCCAGGCCTCAGGTTCCCCATTATGCACCGCTATTATCTAGTGCACCTCCTGCACGGGGTGCTTTCAACGGTTAGTCCAGCCGACCACACTTGAGTCACTCTCAGCAGCCACATCCTCCGAGAGCTTGTTTTGAGTGTGGTGACACTCGTCATATGGTGAGGGATTGCCCCGGACTCAGGAGGGGTCCACCTCCACAGACTACTCAGGATTCGCGTTTTCCACAGGGCCCTCAAGCTTCTCAGGCCGTGGTTACCGCACCAGTTGCCACTCCACCTACACAGCCAGCCAGGGGTGGATGTCGGGAAGGTAGAGGTCGCCCTAGAGGGGGAGGCCAGGCCAGATATTATGCTCCTCCTGCTAGGACAGAGGTGGTTGCATCTGACTCAATTATCATAGGTATTGTTCTGGTTTGTCATAGAGATGCATCAGTCTTATTTGATCCAGGCTCCACTTATTCCTATGTATCATCTTATTTTGCTCCGTATTTGGGTATATCCCGTAATTCTTTGAGTTCCCCTATCTATGTGTCCATTCTTGTAAGAGATTCCATTGTTGTTAACTATGTGTATCGGTCGTGTTTAATTGTTCTTGGTGGTCTTTAGACAAGAGTCGATCTATTATTTCTTACTATGATAGATTTTGATGTTATCTTGGGCATGGACTGGTTGTCGCCCTATCATGCTATCCTTGATTGTCATGCCAAGACGGTGACGTTGGCAATGCCAGTTTGCCGCGGTTGTAGTGTAGGGGTACTTTAGATTATGTTCCTAGCAGGGTAATGTCTTTCCTTAAGGCACAACGGATGGTTGGAAAGGGATGTGATGCGTATCTAGCATATGTGAGAGATGTCAGTGTTGATACTCCTTGTCACGTCCCAACCTGGGGAGGTGTGGCTGGCACCCGGTGTTGTACTAGCCCGAGCGAACCACTCTGAAACTCATTTATTTTTCTTCTGTAACTATCATGGGCCAATATGGCCACAACTCATAATGTATAACTATAAGTGGGCAAACGCTGTATTAATGAACCATCATTCTTAAAACATGTATACATATGGGCCGTCAAGGCCTCTGACATACTATACAAAATGAACCTCTGTATACAAAGCCTCTAAGATTATTTGACATCAAATGGGACATGGTACCGACCTAGCCATCAGTCTGTAGCAAAACTCTGATACGATGACTCATAGACTCGGCTGCACTCCGAATGAGGTAGAGTCTTACGACCCTTCGCCGAATGCTAACCTCGTCTACTATGAGGGCTCGTCAAACTGATTATCTATACATGCAGGCATGAAGGAAGCGTCCCCAACAAAAGGACGTTAGTACGAATAATGTACCAAGTATGTAAGGCGAAACTGAAACATAACAATAAGTCAACATTTATTAAAGACATATAAGAATCAACCTGAATCTGTGAAGTGCCACCGTATATGCATACTTATTATAATTACATATATATTATACTTATATATATAATGCTTCTCTTTGAGACTCTTATCCATATCGTAAGATGCATGACTGCCCAACTGATCAGTGGTAACTGCCCGACCGGCCGTAGCGCTGTGGTAAATGCATGACTGCCCGACCGGTCGTAGCTCGATGGTAAATGTGTAACTGCCCAACCGGTCGTAGCTAGGTGGTAAATGATGATGCATATAATACCATTATGAACACTAACATCTTTATCAAATACCTCAATAGGGAACTAGATACATACTTAGAAATGCTTGAATATCATTTTACAGGAATGAATAACGTAGACCTTCTTAGTTACTAAGAGTAGAACCATTTATGAAATAACATTACGTTTACGTATCGCTACTTGGATCATGCCAAAAGAAAGAATGATTAACCTTAACATACCTAAGCCGGTTCTCCGGACAATCCTTCTAACACACGACAAAACTCGTGACGGCAAGATCAGAGTAGGAAAAAATCCGTATGATATTCTTGAGAAAGATTATACCGGGCTTCTTTAGAGTCACGTTGCTAAGATGCTTAAGGAATTTTCTTTCTTGAATTCTTGAATCCTTACGTGAATATTCGTTGCCTAACACTTTGCTGTAAGACCTTTCTTTTGAATTAGAGAGGTTTTAGGCTTTTAATGTGTAACGACCCGGCCGGTCGTTTTGAATATTATAACCCCATTCCCCAATTTACTGCTCAATTTATGTCTTGTAATTGATTTATAACTTATTGGGTTAATTGGTTTGGGTCTGGAAGGAATACGGAATGAAATGAGACACTTAGTCTCATAATTGAAAATTTAAGTTAGAAAAGTGGACTGGATATGGACCTATGTGTAAATGACCTCGAATTTAAATTTTGATGATTCCAATAGCTCCGTATGGTGATTTTGGACTTAGGAACGTGTCCGAAAAATTAATTGGAAGTCCGTAGTGGAATTAAGCTTGAAAAGCCGTAAGTTGAATTTTTGGGAAGTTTGACCGGAGAGTTGACTTTTTGATATCGGGGTCAAAATCCGATTCTGAAAATTTGAGTACCTCCGTTATGTCATTTATGACTTGTGTGCAAAATTTGAGGTCAATCGGACGTGATTTGATAGGTTCCGGAGTTGTTTGTAGAAATTAGAAATTTCAAAGTTCATTAGGCTTGAATTGGGGTGTAATTCATGGTTTTAGCGTTGTTTTAGGTGATTTGAGGGTTCGACTAAGTTCGTATGATGTTTTAGGACTTGTTGGTATATTTGGTTGAGGTCCCGAGGGGCTCGGGGGAGTTTCGGATGGTTAACGGGTTGGATTATGGACTTAAAACTCTGTTGGAATTTTTCTGATGCACCATCTGGTTTCCTTCATCGCGTTCGCGAGTGGAGCCTCGCGTTCGCGAAGAGGAACTGAGAGGCTGGCAATATTTTCTCTTCGCGTTCGCGAAGAGAAGAACGCGTACGCGAAGGGTGGACTGGGTGTGCATCACGAACACGAGAAGTGTTACGCATTCGCGAAGAAGAAAGGAAGCAGCTGAGGACGCCGAGCAATAGGTCTACGCGTTTGCGTAGAAGGCATTGAGGCAGAGGCACTTTGTGCTTCGCGAACGCGAGGGTGATGCCGCGTTCGCGAAGGAGGAATTTGGACGGGAATTATTTTGTGCTTCGCGAACGCGAGGCACTGACCGCGTTCGCGAAGAAGAAAAGCCTGGGCAGTGAGTTTAAGTTATGAAAAAGTCCCATTTTCAGTTTTTGACGATTTGGAACTCGGATTGAGGCGATTTTTGGGTGATTTTAAAAGGAAACAACGAGGTAAGTGTTCTTAACTCAATATTGGTTAAATTACTCGAATCCATGGTTGTGTTTATCATTTAATTGGTGAATTGAGTTGGGAAAGTTTGAAAACCCTCTTGGTTTAAATTGAAGATTTGAGGGTCGAGTTGAGGTCGGATTTTGGTAAAATTTATATGGTTAGACTCGTGGTTGAATGGGCTTCAGGATTTTGTAACTTTTGTCGAGTTCCGAGACGTTGGCCCCACGGGCGATTTTTGAGCTAATTTTCGAATTTTTATGAAAAATTAATATTTTCTTATGGAATTAATTCCAATGAATTTTATTGATTGAAACGAATTATTTATGACTAGATTCAAGGCGTTTGGAGAACAATTCACGAGGAAAGGACATTGCAGATTAAGAATTTCACGGCTTGAAGTAAGTAACAGTTTTAAATCTGGTCCTGAGGGTATTAAACCCCGGATTTTGGTATCATGTGATTATTTTGGAGGTGACGCACATGCTAGGTGACGGGCGTATGGGCGTGCACTGAGGGGATTGTGACTTGGTCCATCCCAGGAAACTGTAAAGTTGAATAATTTGTTGTTAGCTATATGCTCTCTATGTGTTGATAAAATTTGACTGTAAATCATGTTAGAAATCATGCTTAGGCTATGTGATAGTACTATTGGGACCCACAGAGGTCGCGTACTTGTTGAATTGCCTGTTAAATGCTATATGTACTCAGTCTCAGCTTTTACTTGCACATTTTATCTCAGTCTCTGTTATTATTATTGATACATCATTGATGTTGTTTGGGCTGATTTCATGATTATTAAGAGCCCAAGAGACTGGAGATATTTATGACTGAGTGAGGTCGAGGGCCTGATTGTGAGATATTGATACTATAACACGTGAGTTGGCCGTGCAGATCCTTATATTATACTATAGCACGTGAGTTGGCCGTGCGGATCCAGATATTTATATTATGGCACGTGAGTTTTTCGTGCAACACGTGAGTTGTCCGTGCAATTTATAGCGCTTGGGCTGTATGAGCCCCTCCGAAGTCTAAACACCTCATAGTGAGCGCGGGTACCCATTGAGAATGAATGATGAGGGCTGGGAGCCCAGGGAGTGATGAGGGCTGGGAGCCCAACGAGTGATTGTTATCCTAAGAGATTATACTTGATTTCCATTTGTTGTTGCACTTAGTTGCTATCTGTTATTGTTGTGAAATCTCTAAAAGATTGTTGATATACGGATTACATGAACATGAAATGTATAAAAATTGATTTGACATTAAACTGCCAGATTTGATAGCATATCTATTCTTTGCTGGAATTATTGGAAATGAACCATAATTGTGTAGCTCGTTACTATCTTCAGTTCTTTATTATTATTGTTACTTGCTGAGTTGGTTGTACTCATACTATACCCTGCACTTCGTGTGCAGATCCAGGTGTTCCCGGACATAGCGAGTGTTGATCCTTTCGCGTGGTTGATTTTTAAGTGATTTGAGGTAGCTGCCGTGCTCCGCAGACCTTGTCCCTCCTTCTCTATCTCTTTGTTTATTGTATTTGGTCTCAGACTATTATAGACCATATTTTTCTAGATTTGTAGTCATATTAGATGCTTATGTACTCAGTGACACCAGGTTTTGGGAAGTGTTTGTATTGTATTTAAATATTATATTTTCAACCTTAAAGAGGAGTTTTAGTTTATTGAGATTTTCGGCTTGCCTAGTATCCAGATAGGCGCCATCACGACAGGTTGAGATTTTGGGTCGTGACAAGTTGGTATCAGAGCCTAGGTTACATAGGTCTCACGAGTCATGAGCAGGTTTAGTAGAGTCTTGCGGATCGGTCCGGAGACGTCTGTACTTATCTTCGAGAGGTTGCAGAACCCTTAGGAAAATTTCACTTTCTTGTATTCTGTCATGCGAATTTGTTGATTCTGGTAACTAAATTTCTGTTATTCTATTCTCTCATAGATTGTGAGGACACGTACTACCGGATCGGGCGGTCAGCCACCAGTGCCACCAGTTAGGGCCGCGAGAGGCCGGGGCCGTGGTAGAGGTCGGGGTCGAGGTAGAGGTCGAGATGTAGCTCGTACCACAGTTGGAACAACACATGTAGTACCACCAGTTATTCCAGCTCAGGAGCGGATTCCAGATATAGTTGAGCTGACAGGATCAGCTCAGGCACCAGCTGTGCCCATTGAGATTGCAGGCATTCAGGAGACTTTGGCCCAGATATTGGCAGCCTGCACTGGTCTTGCTCAGGCGGTTTCGGCTCAGGCCGCACCTGCCACTTCTCAGGCTGGGGGAGGTACTCATACCCCCGCTGCCCGTACTCCATACCAGGTAATACAAGGACTTTAGATACCGGGGGCACTACCAGCCCAGCTGGTTCCAGCTGCTCAGGCCCCGGTAGTTCCCGTTATGGCAGATGATGAGCAGAGGAGACTTGAGAGATTTGAGAGGCTTCGACCTCCACCATTTAGCGGTACTGAGTCACAGGATGCTCAGGATTTTCTAGATAGATGTCAACGGATACTTCGGACAGCGGGTATTCTGGAGACCAGTGGGGTCTCATTCACTACTTTTTAATTTTCTGGGTCTGCACTCAGATGGTGGAAGACTTACGAGAGACGTAGGCCTGTTGGCGCAACACCCCTTACTTGGCATCCGTTCTCCATGGTCTTTTTGGAGTAGTTCGTACCTCAGTCCCGCAGAGAAGAGTTGCGCAGACAGTTTGAGCAGCTTCGCCAGGGTGATATGTCTGTGACGCGGTACGAGATGAGATTTTCTGAGTTGGCTCGTCACGCAGTCTGGTTGGTTCCCACTGATAGGGAGAGAATTAGGAGGTTCATTTATGGCCTCACATATCAACTGCGGTTACT
The DNA here is from genome assembly GCF_000715075.1 of Nicotiana tabacum. Lineage (NCBI taxonomy): Eukaryota > Viridiplantae > Streptophyta > Magnoliopsida > Solanales > Solanaceae > Nicotiana > Nicotiana tabacum. Next base: position 121,062,727 of record NC_134096.1, on the reverse strand, counting down.
TATGACTAGGGAGAGTGTATCTGGTACTATTTTTGATGAGGTAGTAGACATTGCTTGGCAGATAGAGATGGTTCGTAGCCAGGAACGTGGAGAGAGAGAGGCTAAGAGACCTCGTGGTCCGGGTGATTACAACGGTGTTCCTTCAGGGGGTCAGTTTTACCGTGGTGGGGTCCGTTCTTACAGACACGCTCAGACGGGTCGTCCAGCTCATTGTGGTGCATCAGCTAGCCATGGTTCTTACAGTTCTCACTCAGGCTAGTCTTCATTCAGTGCACTACCATCACAGAGTTCTCATCATGCCTCATCCGCACATGCTTCTACAGGTCATTCCTCGGGTTATTAGGAGCAGCAGTTCCGTCAGAGGAGGGGTTGTTTCGAGTGCGAAGAATTCGATCATTTCAAGAGAGAGTGTCCTAGGCTGTGGAGTGGGGCTTCACAGCAGAGTTCTCGACCGACGGCACCAGCACCAGTTGTTACACTACCCGCCCTGCCATCTCGGGGTGGGGGTCAGGCAGCTAGGGGTCGCCCAAGAGGGGAGAAGCCGATTAGGTGGCGGGCGGGCTCGATTCTATTCTTTTTCTGCCATGCCAGATGTTGTTGCCTCCGACGCAGTAATCACAAGTATTGTTTCAGTGTGCCACAGGGAGGCTTCTATATTATTTGACTCTAGTTCCACTTATTCATATGTATCATCGTATTTTGCTCACTATCTGGATATGCACTATGAGTCCTTAGTTCCACCTGTTTGTGTATCTACACCGGTGGGCGATATTATTACTGTGGATCGTGTGTATCGGTCGTGTATAGTAACTATTGGGAAGCTGGAGACTAGAGTTGATCTCTTATTACTCGGTATGGTTGATTTCGATGTAATCCTGGGTATGGATTGGTTATCTCCATGTCATGCTATTCTGGACTGTTTGCCAAAGGTTGAATGGAAGGGTTCTCTAGATCTTATTCCTAGTAGGGTAATTTCTTATTTGAAGGCCCAACGTATGGTTGGAAAGGGATGCTTGTCATATTTGGCCTTTGTGAGAGATGTTGATGTAGATACTCCTATTATTGATTCAGTATCGGTCGTGCGAGACTTTCTGGATGTATTTCCTGCAAACTTGCCGGGTATGCCACCCGGCAGGGATATTGATTTCGGTATTGACTTGGTACAGGGCACTCAGCCCTTTTCTATTCCTCCGTATCGTATGGCACCAGTTGAGTTAAAAGAATTAAAGAGCAACTTCAAGAACTCCTTGAAAAAAGGTTTATTAAACCTAGTGTGTCGCCTTGGGGTGCACCGGTTCTGTTTGTGAAAAAGAAAAATGGTACTATACGGATGTGCATTGATTATAGGTAGTTGAACAAAGTTACAATCAAGAATAAATATCCATTGCCGCGTATTGATAATTTATTTGACCAGCTTCAGGGAGGGAGGGTGTTCTCCAAAATTAATTTGAGGTCTGGGTATCACCAATTAAAAATTCGAGATTCGGATATTCTAAAGACAGCATTCAGGACTCGTTATGGCCACTATGAATTTCTTGTGATGTCTTTTGGGCTAACCAATGCCCCAGTAGCATTTATGCATTTGATGAATAGTGTATTTCAGCCATACCTTGATTTATTTGTCGTGGTATTCATTGATGATATTCTGGTATTCTCACATAGCCAGGAGGAGCATGCACAACACTTGGGGTATTATATTACAGAGGCTGAGAGAGGAGAAACTTTATGCCAAATTCTCTAAGTGTGAGTTATGGCTTAGTTCGGTGGCATTCTTGGGACATATAGTGTCCAGTAAAGGAATTAAGGTGCATCCGAAGAAAATAGAGGCAGTTCAGAATTGGCCCAAACCATCCTCAGTTATTGAGATTCGGAGTTTTCTCGGCTTGGCCGGTTATTATCCGTTTCGTGGAGGGTTTCTCGTCTATTGCATTGCCTATGACTAAATTGACCTAGAAAGGTGCCCCGTTCAGGTGGTTGGATGAATGTGAAGAGAGCTTTCAGAAGCTCAAGACAACTTTGACTACAGCCCCAGTATTGGTGTTGCCTACAACTTTAGAGTCTTATACTGTGTATTGTGACATGTCGCGAATTGGTCTTGGCGTAATACTTATGCAAGACGGTAGGGTGATTGCCTATGCGTCCAGACAGCTAAAGGTACATGAGAAGAATTATCCTGTCCACAATCTTGAGTTAGCAACTATTGTTCATGCCTTGAAAATTTGGCGGCATTACTTGTACGGTGTCCAGTGTGAAGTATATACCGATCATCGAAGTTTACAACATTTGTTTAAACTGAAGGATCTTAACTTGCGGCAGCAAAGGTGGTTGGAGTTGCTTAAGGATTATGATATCACCATTCTCTATCATCCCGGAAAGGCCAATATGGTGGCCGATGCCTTGAGTCGTAAGGCAGAGAGTTTGGGCAGCTTAGCATACTCACCGGTAGAAGAGATGCCTTTAGCCTTGGGGGTTCAGGCCTTGGCTAATCAGTTTGTTAGATTGGATGTTTCCGAGCCGAATCGAGTTTTGGCCTGTGTGGTTTCTCGGTCTTCTTTATATGATCGCATCAGAGAGCGCCAGTATGATGATCCATATCTGCTTGTCCTTAAGGACACGGTTCAACACGATGATGCCAAGGAAGTTACTATTGGGTATAACAGTGTATTACAGATGCATGGCAGGCTATGTGTACCTAATGTAGATGGTTTGCATGAGCTGATTTTCCAGGAAGCTCACAGCTCGCAGTACTCTATTCATCCAGGCGCCGCGAAGATGTATAAGGACTTGAGACAACACTATTGGTGGAGGCGGATGAAGAAAGATATAGTTGGGTTTGTATCTCGGTGTTTAAATTGTCAACAGGTAATGTACGAGCACCAGAGACCGGGCGGATTCCTACAGAGACTTGAAATTCCGGAGTGGAAGTGGGAGCGTATTACCATGGACTTCATAGTTGGACTCCCACGGACTTTGAGAAAATTTGATGTCGTTTGGGTGATAGTAGATCGGTTGACCAAATCTGCGCATTTTATTCCAGTCGGTACTAATTATTCTTCGGAGCGGTTGGCTGGAATTTATATTCGCGAGATTGTTCGCCTACACGGTGTGCCGGTGTCCATTATTTCAGATCGGGGTATGCACTTTACCTCACAGTTTTGGAGGGCTGTGCAGCGAGAATTGGGCACACAGGTTCAGTTGAGTACAACGTTTCACCCTCAGATGGATGGACAGTCCGAGCGCACTATTCAGATATTGGAGGATATGCTACGCGCTTGTGTCATTAATTTTGGGGGTTCTTGGGATCAATTTCTGCCACTCACAGAGTTTGCTTACAATAATAGCTACCAGTCAAGCATTCAGATGGCTCCGTATGAAGCTTTATATGGGAGACGGTGTGGGTCTCTGGTGGGTTGGCATGAGTCTGGTGAGGTTAGACTATTGGGTACTGACTTGGTTCATGATGCTTTAGAGAAGGTCAAAGTAATTCAAGAACGGCTTCGCACGGCACAGCCTAGACAGAAGAGTTATGCCGACAGAAAGGTTCGTGATGTTGTTCACATGGTTGGGGAGAAGGTTCTGCTCAAGATTTCACCCATGAAGGGTGTGTTGAGGTTTAGGAAAAAGGGCAAGTTGAGCCCTCGGTATATTGGGCCTTTTGAGATACTTAAGAAAATTGGGGAGATGACTTATGAACTTGCTTTGCCACTTAGTCTATCAGGTGTTCATCCAGTGTTCCATGTATCCATGCTCCGAAAGTATGTCGGGGATCCATCTCACATTCTGGATTTCAGTACAGTACAGCTGGACGACAATTTGACTTATGATGTGGAATCGGTGGCTATTTTAGACCGGCAGATTCGAAAGCTGAGATCAAAGAACATAGTTTCGGTGAAGGTGCAGTGGAGAAGCCAGCCAGTCGAAGAAGCTACTTGGGAGATTGAGCAGGAGATGCGGAGCAAATATCAACACTTATTTGAGACTCCAGGTATTATTCTCAACCCGTTCGAGGACGAACGTTTGTTTAAGAGGGGGAGAATGTAACGACCCGGTCGGTCGTTTTGAATATTACAACCCCGTTCCCCTATTTACTGCTCAATTTATGTCTTTTAATTGATTTATGACTTATCGGGTTAATTGATTCGGGTCCGGAAGGAGTTCGGAATGAAATGAGACAATTAGTCTCATAATTAAAATTTTAAGCTAGAAAAGTGGACCGGATATGGACCTATGTGTAAACGACCTCGGATTTAAATTTTGATGATTCCAATTTAGGAGCATGTCCAAAAAATTAATTGGAGGTCCGTAGTGGAATTAGGCTTGAAATGCCGAAAGTTGAATATTTGGGAAGTTTGACCGGGGGGTTGACTTTTTGATATCGGGGTCGAAATCCGATTCTAAAAATTTGAGTACCTCCGTTATGTCATTTATGACTTGTGTGCAAAATTTGAGGTCAATCGGACGTGATTTGATAGGTTCCGGAGTCGTTTGTAGAAATTAGAAATTTCAAAGTTCATTAGGCTTGAATTGGGGTGTAATTCATGGTTTTAGCGTTGTTTTAGGTGATTTGAGGGTTCGACTAAGTTCGTATGATGTTTTAGGACTTGTTGGTATATTTGGTTGAGATCCCGAGGGGCTCGGGTGAGTTTCAGATGGTTAACGGGTTGGATTATGGACTTGGAACTCTGTTGGAATTTTTCTGATGCACCATCTAGTTTCCTTCATCGCGTTCGCGAGTGGAGCCTCGCCTTCGCGAAGAGGAACTGAGAGGCTGGCAATATTTGCTCTTCGCGTTCGCGAAGGGTGGACTGGGTATGCATCGCGAACACGAGAGGTGTTACGCGTTCGCGAAGTAGAAAGGAAGCAGCTGAGGACCCCAGGCAATTGGTCTACGCGTTCGCGTAGGGGGTGTCGCATTCGCGTAGGGAGGGGGAATGAATCATCGCGTTCGCGATGGGTTGAACGCGTTCGCATAGAAGGCATTGAGGTAGAGGCATTTTGTGCTTCGCGAACGCGAGGGTGATGCCGCGTTCACGAAGGAGGAATTTGAACGGGAATTATTTTGTGCTTCGCGAATGCGAGGCACTGACCGCGTTCGCGAAGAAGAAAAGCCTGGGCAATGAGTTTAAGTTCTGAAAATGAGACTTCGTCCCATTTTCAGTTTTTGATGATTTGGAGCTCAGATTGAGGCGATGTTTGGGTGATTTTCAGAGAAAACAACGGGGTAAGTATTCTTAACTCAATATTGGTTAAATTACCCGAATCCGTGGTTATTTTTATCATTTAATTGGTGAATTGAGTTGGGAAAGTTTGAAAACCCTATTGGTTTAAATTGAAGATTTGAGGGTCGAGTTGAGGTCGGATTTTGGTAAAATTTGTATGGTTAGACTCGTGGTTGAATGGGCTTCCGAATTTTGTAACTTTTGTCGAGTTCCGAGACGTGGTCCCCACGGGCGATTTTTGAGCTAATTTCAGATTTTTATGGAAAACTATTATTTTCTTATGGAATTAATTCCAATGAATTTTATTGACTAAAACGAATTATTTATGACCAGATTCGAGGCGTTTGGAGACCAATTCACGAGGAAAGGACATTGCAGAATAAGAATTTCACGACTTGAAGTATCGGTTTTAAATCTAGTCATGAGGGTATTAAACCCCGGATTTTGGTATCATGTGATTATTTTGGAGGTGACGCACATGCTAGGTGACGGGCGTGTGAGCGTGCACCAAGGAGATTGTTACTTGATCCGTCCCGGAAAACTATAAAGTTGAATAATTTATTGTTAGCTATATGCTCTCTATGTGTTGATAAAATTTGACTGTAAATCATGTTAGAAATCATGCTTAGGCTATGTGATAGTACTGTTGGGACCCACAGAGGTCGCGTACTTGTTGAATTGCCTGCTAAATGCTATATGTACTCAGTCTCAGCTTTTACTTGCACATTTTATCTCAGTCTCTGTTATTATTATTGATACATCATATCATTGTTGTTTCGGCTGATTTCATGATTATTAAGAGCCTGAGAGACTGGAGAGATTTATGACTGAGTGAGGCCGAGGGCCTGATTGCGAGATATTGATACTATAGCACGTGAGTTGGCCGTGCAGATCATTATATTATACTATAGCACATGCGTTAGCCGTGCATCACGTGAGTTGGCCGTGCAGATCCAGATATTTATTTTATGGCACGTGAGTTGTCCGTGTAGTTTATAGCGCTTGGGCTGTAGGAGCCCCTCCGGAGTCTGTACAACCCCAGTGAGCGCGGGTACCCATTGAGAGTGAATGATGAGGGCTGGGAGCCCAGGGAGTGATGAGGGCTAGGAGTCCAGTGAGTGATTGTTGTCTTAAGAGGTTGTACTTGATTTTCATTTGTTGTTGTACTTAGTTGCGATCTGTCATTGTTGTGAAATCTCTAAAAGATTGTTGATATATGGATTACATGAACAGGAACTGTATAAAAATTGATTTGACATTAAATTGCCAGATTTGATAGCATGTCTATTCTTTGCTGGAATTATTGGAAATGAACCATAACTGTGTAGCTCGTTACTATCTTCAGTTCCTTATTTATTCTTGTTACTTGCTGAGTTGGTTGTACTCATATTACACCCTGTAATTCGTGTGCAGATCCAGGTGTCACCGGACATAGCGAGTGTTGACCCTTTCTCGTGGTTGATTTTCAAGAGATTTGAGGTAGCTGCCATGCTTCGCAGACCTTGTCCCTTCTTCTCTATCTCTTTGTTTACTGTATTTGGTCTCAGACTATTATAGACCATATTTTTCCAGACTTGTAGTCATATTAGATGCTCATGTACCCAGTAACACCAGGTTTTGGGAAATGTTTGTATTGTATTTAAATATTATATTTTCAACCTTAAAGAGGAGTTTTGGTTTATTGAGATTTTCGGCTTGCCTAGTATCGAGATAGGCGCCATCACGACAGGTTGAGATTTTGGGTCGTGACATAATGGTATGACTAAGCCACATACTACTTAAATGTGCCACCTTTTCACTCATAATATAAGAGTCATAATTTGGACAAGGTCTTGTTGCCACGTTAGATCCCTTAGTCTTTATCCAAAGACCTTAATAAACCATCCACCAACTCCTTAATCAACTTATTAATTCTCCACTAATCCAATATTTAATCAATTACCACATAATTAAGAATTATCTCAAATTACCTAAAATACTACTCATTTTTAACACATTTTATGTACCCTACTATCACGGTCATGTGGTCCCTTGTATGTCACTAGTCCATAAATACGGGGTATTGACATATCATAAATACTTATAACCTCGAAAATAATCTTGTCCTCATCCTAAAGTACTACTATTAAAATATTAATAAATCATGGTACCATATAAAATCAATACATACGCTATTATTTCATTAAAACATCCATGTAAAAAAATACATATATTTTTTCAACTTCTAATTTTCCTAATCTCATATAAAGAGTAAAAATTTTCGTACGCTTAATTCTTAAAATGGTAAAAGATAACCTTCTTTTCTTGTGAGAAAATAATTTCTATCTTTACAATAAAGAAAATCTCATAAACTTCTTATATTCTGTGTATAATTTAATGCATATTCGAAAGTAATAATATTAATAACTATATAAAATCATATTTTTCAAACCTTCTTTTACAAAAATGTTCCATTCAAAATACCATATCAAATGTATATAACGGTATCAAGGTTGTTAAACTTACGGGGTCTTACAATAACATAATCACAAATCTTTTATAACCTCGTGAATGGTCTTAATCCCTTCAAGCTCATATGGATTACTACGACTCATCCTAGTATTAAAGTACGGGATGTAACACTCCTACCGTTGAGTTAGTTCCGGTAGTGAGGGATTATCCAGATGTATTTATGGAGGATCTTCTGGGGATGCCGCTCGACAGGGATATCGATTTTGGTATTAATTTGTTACCGGCCACTCAGCCCATTTCTATTCCACCATATCGTATGGCCCTAGCAGAGTTGAAGGAGTTAAAGGAGCAGTTGCAGCAGTTTCTTGATAAGGGTTTCATTCGGCCCAGTGTATCACATTGGAGTGCTCTGGTCTTGTTTGTAAAGAAGAAGGATGGTTCTATGCGCATGTGTATTGATTATCGCCAGTTGAACAAGGTTACAGTGAAGAACAAGTATCCATTACCACGCATTGATGACCTATTTGATCAGCTACAAGGTGCCAGAGTGTTCTCCAAGATTGACTTGCGTTCAGGCTATCATCAGTTAAAGATTCGGGAGCCAGATATCCCGAAGACTGCCTTCAGGACTCAGTATAGTCATTACGAGTTCCTTGTAATGTCATTTGTGCTGACCCACACCCCAACAACATTCATGCACTTGATGAACAGTGTATTCCAGCCTTATCTTGACTCATTCGTCATTTTGTTTATTGACGACATTCTGGTGTACTCCCGGAGCCGGGAGGATCATGAGCAGTACTTGAGGACCGTGCTTCAGACCTTAAGAAAAAAGAAGTTGTATGCAAAATTTTCCAAGTGTAAATTCTGGCTTGATTCAGTGGCATTTCTGGGTCATGTAGTGTCGAGTGAGGAGATCAAGGTAGATCCCAAGAAGATTGAAGTAATGCAGAGTTGGCCCAGACCGTCTTCAGCTACTGAGATCTGGAGCTTTCTTGGTTTGGCAGGGTATTACTATCGATTCATAGAGGGTTTCTCATCTATTGCCGCACCTACGACCAGATTGACCCAGAAAGGTGCTCCGTTCAGGTGGACCAAGGAGTGTGAGGAGAGCTTTCAAAATCTCAAGACTTCCTTCACTACAACCCCAGTGTTGGTATTGACTACGGGTTCGGGGTCTAACACTGTATACTGTGATGCATCGCATATCGATCACGCCGCGGTGTTAGTGCAGGATGGTAGGGTGATTGCCTATGCGTCTAGACAGCTGAAGGTACACGAGAAGAACTATTCTATCCACGACCTTAAGTTAGCAGCTATTGTTCATGCCTTGAAGATTTGGCGGTACTATTTTTGCGGTGTCCCTTGTGAGGTTTATACCGACCACTGGAGTATCCAGCATCTGTTCAAATAGAAGGATCTTAACTTGCGACAGCGGAGATGGCTAGAGTTTCTTAAGGACTATGATATCACCTTTCTATATCATCCCGGGAAGGCCAATGTGGTGGTCGTTGCCTTGAGTCGCAAAGTGGAAAGCTTGGGCAGTTTAGCATATCTACCGGCAGCGGAGAGGCCATTGGCACTAGATGTTCAAGCCTTGACCAACCAGTTTGTTAGATTGGATGTTTCAGAGTCGAGTTGAGTTTTGACTTGTGTGGTTTCTCGGCCTTCTCTTTATGATCGTATCAGAGAGCGTCAGTATGACAACCCCCGTCTGGTTTTCCTTGAGGACACGGTTCAACACGGTGATGCCAAGGAGGTCACTATTGGGGATGACAGTGTGTTACGGATGCAAAGCAGGCTATGTGTGCCCAATGTAGACGGCTTGCATGAGTTAATTCTCCAGGAGGCTCACAGTTCGCGGTACTCCATTCATCCGAGTGGCGCCAAGATGTATCAGGGCTTAAGGCAACACTATTGGTGGAGGAGAATGAAGAAGGACATAGTGGAATATGTAGCTCGGTGTCTAAACTGTTAGCAGGTAAAGTATGAACATCATCGGCCAGGGGGATTGCTTCAGAGGCTAGAGATTCACAAGTGGAAATGGGAGCGGGTTACTATGGATTTTGTTGTTGGGCTCCCACAGACTCAGAAGAAGATCGATGCAGTATGGGTGATTGTGGATAGGTTGACCAAGTCAGCTTATTTCATACTAGTGGTGATTAGTTATTCATCAGAGCAGCTGGCTCAGATTTATATTCGCGAGATTGTCAAACTTCATGGCGTGCCGGAATCCATCATCTCTGATAGGGGTAAGCAGTTTACATCACAGTTCTGGAGGGCCGTACAACGTGAGTTAGGCATGCAGGTTGAGTTGAGTACAATATTTCACCCTCAGACGGACAAACAGTCCGAGCTCACTATTCAGATATTAGAGAATATGCTTCGTGCGTGTGTGATGGAGTTTGGGGGTTCTTGGGATCAGTTCTTGCCGCTTACAGAGTTTGGCTATAACAATAACTACCAATCGAGCATTCGGATGGCTCCATATGAGGCTTTTTATGGGAGGTGGTGTCGGTCTCCGGTAGGTTGGTTTGAGCCGGGTGAGGCTAGGCTATTGGGTACAGACTTGGTCCAGGATGCTTTGGAAAAGGTTGAATTGATTCAAGATCGACTTCGCACAGCCCAATCTAGACAGAAGAGTTATGCGGGTCGGAAGGTTCACGACGTTGCATTCATGGTTGGGGAGCGGGTCTTGTTCCGGGTTTAGCCCATTAAAGGTGTTATGAGGTTCGGAAAGAAGGGCAAGTTGAGCCCTAGGTATATCAGACATTTTGAGATTCTTGATAGAATTGGATAGGTGGCCTACAAGCTTGCACTACCACCTAATCTAGCTGCAGTTCATCAAGTGTTCCATGTTTCTATGCTCCCAAAGTATCACGGCGATCCGTCTCAGGTGTTGGATTTCAGCTCAGTCTAGTTGGACAAGGATTTGTCTTATGTTGAGGAGCCGGTGGCCATTTTGGACAGGCAGGTTTGAAAGTTGAGGTCGAAGAACATTGCTTTAATGAAGGTTCAGTGGAGGGGTCAACCAGTCGAGGAGGCGACTTGGGAGATCGAACATTGCTTGGACGCACCTGCGCAATCGCAGATGCGGTTCAAGTGCGCAGAAGCGTGATCGCAGAAGCGGCTTAAAGACCACAGGTGCGAGGGATTTGCTGGGTCAGTTGTTTTCGTAGAAGCGAAGTTTTACCGCAAAAGCGGTGGTCGCAGATGTGGCGAATTGTCCGCAAATGCGGAATCGCTGGGCAGGAGCTATATTATCGAGGGTCTTGGTTCTTTCTTCATTTTTGGGAGCTATGGAGCTCGGATTGAGGCGATTCTTGAGGCAATTTTCACCATATGAATTGGGATAAGTGTTCTCTACTCGATTTTGGTTATATTTCATGAATCTACCTTCATTTTTGGTAATTGGATTGTGAATTTTATAGAGAAAATTGAGGGTTTTGGCCTAAAGTTTCATAATATGAATTTTTGAGTTTCGAACATCGAATTGGAGTCGGATTTGAGTGAAACTAGTATGGTTGGACTCGTACTTGAATGAGTTGTCGGATTTTGTGAGATTTGTTGGGTTTCGAGGCGCGGGCCCGTGTGTGATTTTTGGCCGGTTTTGGGTTTTAATTAAGGATTCGATCTTTATCATTTGAAATTGTTTCCTTGGGCTTTATTTGATGTACTTGAGTTGTTTTTAGTTAGTTTTGGGCCGTTCGGAGGTCGGAATGCGCGGGATGGCATCTTTGGAGCATCGTTTGGCTTGCTCGGCATTGGTATTGGCTTGTTCGAGGTAAGCAACTCTTCTAAACTTAGTGATGAGGGTATGAAATCCTGAAATACGCGTTATGTGATTGGTATTGAGGTGACGTACATGCTAGGTGACGGGCGTGTGGGCGTGCACCATGTGAATTGGGACTCTGTTGTTTCCATGGCATTGTATAGTGGTCCTACTTTGTTGATGTCCGTATTTTCACCATGTGATAAAGTAATTGAGCTGTCAATCATGCTAGATATCATGTTTAGGCTTTATGACGATACTGCTAGGACCTATAGTGGTTGTTACTTGCTGTCATTTCACTGATTTTATTGATATTTCGTACTCAGTCATATTCATGCATTCATATCATATCTCAGTCTCAGTTGTTATTTATTGATACATCATATCATTGTTGTCGGGCTAGTTTCATGACATTGTGAGCCCGTAAGTGAGACTGGAGAGATTGATGACTGAGTGAGGCTGGGGGCCTGTTTGTGAGGATATTGATACTATAGCACGTGAGTTGTCCGTTCGGATCCAGATATTATTATTTTGGCACGTGAGTTGTCTGTGCAGCATGCTTGGATCTGGCTTATGATAGCGCTTGGGCTGTAGGAGCCCCTCCGGAGTCTGTACAAACCTAGTGAGCGTGGTTGATTATATTGAGGGATGGATCTTCCCTAGACATGGATCTTGTCCGAAGCATTTATATACCTGGAGATGGATCTTCTCCATGGGGCCGGATTGGCCTTTCTCTATACTAAGTGACTGATGGTCAGTGATATATATATTCCGGGATGGATCTTCCTTGGGCCGTATGGGCCATATACAGTACCGAGTGGTTGAGCATGATGAGTGAAAAGTGTGAGACAGTGAGATTGAGTACTCTGAGAGTGTGAGTACATGATCCATCTCTGAGATACATGGCATTGGTATGCACACATGACATAAAGGCATAGAGATGCATTTTTTCTCATGTTGTACGGTATCACATCATCCATGACTTTTTACACACATTGATATGTGGGCATATAGAGGTATTTCACACTTTCTATCTGAAAAGAAAATGAAACATCTTATTTATTGTGGAAAAGATATTTGGAAAAAATACAGTTTTCAAACTTACTCGTATTTTTGGCATTTTCGATAAAAGATTTGGGTTTTCACTAAGATACTTGAAAAGCATGACTATTTTCTGGAACGGTGAACGAGCTGAGGATTTTACTTCTGAGATACATCTTTTATTACTTGTATTATGTTGTTATGAGCTGGTGTTAGCTCGTCACTACTTTCAACCTAAGGTTAGGTTTGTTACTTATTGAGTACATGAGGTCGGTTATACTCATACTACACTTATGCTCCTTGCATGCAGATACTGACTGTTGATGTTGCTGTGATCGACGGGTGCCGACATTGAAGATGTACTTGCTTCCCGGTGGTAACTGCTTCTTGTTCATGGTAGCCTTAGATCAATAAAACTCTGTTAATGTATTTTTCAAACAGATGATGTATTTACTTCATTTCAATTTTGTAAACTCTATTCTTAGAAGCTCATAATTTGTACTACCAGTCCTTGGGAAATGAATAAAATTCAGTAAATTACTATCGTTTATTTGTCTTGTTAATATCATTGGAATTGGATAGTTACTAGTTGGCTTACCTAGCGGGTTAGGTTAGGTGACATCACGACTAGTAGATTTGGAGTCGTGACAAGGTGGTATCAGAGCTCTAGGTTCATAGGTTCTACAAGTCATGAGCAAGTGTCTAGTAGAGTCTTGCGGATCGATATGATGACGTCCATACCTATCTTCGAGAGGCTACAGGACATTTAGGATATACTTCCCATCTTTCTTTCCTTATCGTGCGACATTGATTCAGCTTGAAGCGTAACCCTTTGAATTCCTTCCACGCATTCGTATGCGCACATGACCGTTCGGTATCAGCTGTGCAACGACGGCTTGTGATTCCATGGTTAAGGTGCGAGATGTGATTTTGGTGTGCTGATGATGGGCCAGTCTGGAGGACTTGAGGCCAGGTTTTGACTGTAGCTTGAGCATGAAGATTTTGATTGTGTGAGCACGTGCTTTTGGATTTATACGTCCGGTAGTGTTCCTATGAGTGAAATTTGTGGCTTGATGAGCAGTGGAATGGCTTTGTGATGAGTATGATGTGACTGTGGGATGTGTTAAGACAATTTGAATGCGGCGAGAAGTGTTTCCTTAAAATGTAAATGAGGGGCTATTGGGTGCTTGATTTTCATTTTGATGTGACGTACAGTCTCGAGTATGAGTGCATTAAAGGATCCTTTCTGTTGCTTAATGCTGGAACAAAATAGGTTCGTATGTCTTATTGTCGAGGTCAGACTCAGGGAGATTAAATGATTGCCTAGTAGTTGTGGCTATGAAAGGGTATCAAGAGATGTCAGTTTGAGGCTAAGCAGGTGGGTTATAACCTGCGAGTTAATCTACGGATGTGTGACTTTTATAATGTTGCGTGGAGGCTTTGTTTTCTACCAGCGGGATATATTTGTGCGATTTGAGTTTGGATCGGTTGTAACAGTTGACCTGACTATCACGAGTATGAATGCGAGATTTGCAGATGATTTGAGGTATTATATGGTTTGTATTACATGAGCTTACGAAGGATTTAGTTGAATTTTAGTGCGGGATTCCGGAAGTAATAGAGTATGGGTATCGTGAGGTTATCGAGTGTTTTGTTATGTGGCTTTGAGCCAAGTGGGGGAGTTTTCTATCGATGAGTTGATTGCACGATTATGTATTGTATTGGTTTCGGTTCGGGGTATACTAGTGAATCAGTTATGACTTGTAGAGGTCGAGATCGAGAATGACTCAGGTAAAGGAAATTCGGGATACAGGTTGTATTACACTCTATGGGTATATGGGAATCATAAGATAATTGAGTGGTTATTCGTGAAGGGTGTAGTGTACATGGAGTAGGAATCTGCTCAGTTGCTTAGGAGTGTAGGTTACTCCCTTGGGTGTTGGTGTTCTAATGGGGAACAGGTCCTTCGGTCCGTTTGGTCGGTTTAATTGAGATTTTAGTAGATTAGATGACTCTCGAGAATGGTTCTGATGGATTCAAGATTTATATGTAGCGATTTGGAATTTTCAAGATTTGTATATGGCTAGAAACTAAGAGTTACATTGGATGGTGTCGAGACTTGTGGCATTTTTATACCGTTGTGGATTATGCATTTTAGCATCAAGAAGGTGAAGGAAACAGTTTTAGGTTCACATAAGGTCTCTTTAGAGTGGGTGTCTCGGTTGTGGTGCTTCGGGGTGCTTAAGAGGGTAGTCAGCGACTTATAGGCCTTAGGGCGTTGTGATTTTATACTAGGGTCTCTTGTGTGGTGAAATTTGGTTAAGGATCGTGGTGTTCTAGCAAGGAAAAGTATCAATTTGAAGGCAATTTGGAAAGGACTTGGAGAAATAGGACAGCTTGGTAGTAGGTTGGGTTAGCGCAGTAATGGATATGATCGGTTCTTTGGGTACTTATGACGTGGGTAGCCTCTACAGGTGTTTCGTGGAAATGCTCTTGGGTTTTGGCAAACTGCGTGGCTGGGTTGAGTTAGAGAGATTCGGTTCTGATAGCTTGGTTATGTGCAAATAGGTTCGAAGAGTTCTCAATGGTTTTTACCAAGGTTCAAGGGGTATATTTCCTACTGGCGTGAGGAGCATGTGGTGTATAGTGATTTTCTCCTAGATGAAATCAAATGGAAGGTTTCTAACTGAACGAGTATGTATTATGCTTGTGACTCGGAGTGGACTATGAAGTTCTCGTACTTTTCTTAGGATGACATGGTATATGTGGTGTGTTGTGTGGGATTGAGATTTATGTGAGCGGGATCACAGTTCTGTTTTGGAATGGAAGGTCATAAAATTCGTAGGCAGCATGGACGATTTCAGATGACTAGGTAACTGATATTACTAATCGGTATGGCTTGATGAGAGTATACATTTCAGAAGGGCAATGTGTTTTGATTTATGGATACTTCACGGGTACTACGGCACTCTCCTGGTTGATCGACTGCTGATATTCAAATTTTGCTAGGTGGTACGGAAGAATTTTAGAAGTATTCCTCGTGGGATGATCGTGTATGAGAGATGTGTTAGACATTTGGGTGGTGGAGATAGAATCAGATATGGTGATTCGTGTGTTTTATGGATTTGGAAGCTGTGAGTTCTCAGTAGCAGATTGTTTCATGGTTGTGAACTGTGAGGTTGTGGCCGAAGCTAGCCAGATGATAGTATGTGTAATGATTCTGTCATTGCAGACTTCCGGAGGGTTATTTATCTATTTGTGGGCGACCAGAGTCGATTTGGGGGTCCATTGGTAGGCCCAATTAGGATTTGTATTCTACAACGAGCCGGATTGGTTGGTTCCATACTGCTATTGTTGAGGGATGTGCCATTCGGTTGTTGTTGAGCTTATTCGTGTTTTGAAATGATCTGTAAGTTACTCTTCTATGCTACGAGGAGTTGTGATTCGTTGGTTATAAGCACACCTGGTGCGGTTCTATTTGGGCTGGTATAGCGGAATTTGAGCGAGATGAGTAATAGGGTATTGCATGGTCGATGGCGTATGGGTTATGTTCTTTCGGGTTTTGTGTGGCATTGTGTTATCTGCTTCTTCATGGTTATGGTAATGCACTTTGAGTACTTGATGTCGGATTGCACGTGGTTATTGATTTTGAGCATAGGGGCGGAGGTATTTCATATGGACCAGTGTTTGGATGGGGTCACATATTGCAGCGGAGTTATATTGAGATATGATCCCTTGTGCTAGATTCGTGTTTTTTGGTTTTACGGTGTGTGTTAGGTTCTTAGCATTGCGTTGTGGTGGTACTTGTTGAGCTTGCGGAACAGTTCTCTCGCCTGAGTCATTTTTTTCCATGATTGAGTACATTTGGAATGTCGCCTATTGGTGCACGGATTGCACAAGTTGCAGCTTTAGATTGTATGGGTGTGTCATGTCACTAGAGTGGTCGTGTTGGATGAGATGAGGTCATTGGACCTAGAATGGATACTATCGGAATAGATTGCAGCATGGTTGGAAGGATGATATCAAAAGTCGGCTTAGAAAATTGCTATAGTTCTTGTCGAAGGAGAGGGAGCTCCATGTCTTGTGGATCTGATGAATGGTTGCGAGTTTATGCGTGTTTCTTTCATCATTGGTAGTGTACGAAGGTTTTAGAATGGAGTCTTGTTTGATATGAGGTTTATTACCGGCATTGGGTTGTTTTGAGCAGCTACTGTGATTAGAAATCATTGCTACGAGTATCTGTGTTATGTGATATATCATGCAAATGTATCTTGGATTGCGGCTTGGTATAGCTTGTTCGGACTTATACAAGGTGTAGGTTGCGAGATTCAGATCTTATAAGAAATTTCAGATGTTGAAAATTAGATTCTAAGGCTTGTGGGCTAGGTTGAATTGAGAAATTTCAGTTATGTTGTGTTATCAGACCTGTATGGGATTGGGTGACATGGGATCACCCCCGGGTGCATGCATGGTAAGGTTATACGGCGGTTTGATGGCTTTGAGAACAACTCTGGACACGTTTGAGGATGAACGTATGTTTAAGTAGAGGAGAATGTAACGATCCAACCGGTCGTTTTGAGCATTTGCACTTCGCTCGGTAGTTTACGGGAATGAGTAGCTCTATATGATGTATTTTGACTTGTATGAATCGTCGGTTTTGATTTTCAGGTTATTCGATATCGAATTGGATGAATGGATTTCATTGTTGAAGCTTTAAATTGGGAGAGTTGACCAAGTTTTACTTTTTGTGAATTTGAACCCGGGACTGAGTTTTGACGGTTCCGGTAGGTCCGTTGGGTATTTTGGACTTAGGGGCGCGTCCGGATTGTGATTTGGAGGTCCGTGGTAAAATTTAGCTCGAAATGGCGAAAGTTGGAATTTTGGAAAGTTTGACCGGGAGTGAACTTTTTGATATCGAGGTCGGATTCCGATTCCGAAAGTTGGAGCAGGTCGTATTGTCGAATGTGACTTGTGTGCAAAAATTGAAGTCATTCCGGATTGATTTGCTATGTTTCGGCACGAGTTATTGAATTTGAAAGTTTAAAGTTCATGGATTTCGATTTGAGGTATGATTCGTCGTTTCGATGTTTTTATCTGTGTTTTGAGACCTCGAGTAGGTCAGTGTTATGTTATGTGACTTGTGGGTATGTTTAGACGGGGTCCCAAGGGGCTCGGGCATGTTTCAGATTGATTTCGGATCAATTTCTTCAATGTTGCTGTTGTTGGTTCTGGTGTGACCGCACCTGTGGCTAGTTTGCGCAGGTGCGATGGTCGCAGAAGCGACAGAGGAGTCGCAGAAGCGTTAAGGGGAGCCGGGCGTGAGGATCGTAGGTGCGGGTGCTTGGACGCACCTGCGCAACTGCAGATGCGGTTCAAGTGCGCAGAAGCGGCTTAAAGATCGCAGGTGCGAGGCATTTGCTGGGTCAGTTGTTTTCGCAGAAGCGAAGTTTTACCGCAAAAGCGGTGGTTGCACATGCGACGCATTGTCCGCAAATGCGGAATCGCTGGGCAGAAGCTATATTATCGAAGCTTTTGGTTCTTTCTTCATTTTTGGGAGCTATGGAGCTAAGATTGAGGCGATTCTTGAGGCAATTTTCACCATATGAATTGGGTTAAGTGTTCTCTACTCGGTTTGGTTATATTTCATGAATCTACCTTCGTTTTTGGTAATTAGATTGTGAATTTTATAGAGAAAATTGGGGGTTTTGGCCTAAAGTTTCATAATATGAATTTTTGAGTTTTGAACATCGAATTAGAGTCGGATTTGAGTGAAACTAGTATAGTTGGACTCGTAACTGAATGGGTTGTCGGATTTTGTGAGATTTGTTGGGTTTCGAGGCGCGGGCCCGGGTGTGATTTTTGGTCGGTTTTGGGTTTTGATTAAGGATTCGATCTTTATCATTTGGAATTGTTTCCTTAGGCTTTATTTGATGTACTTGAGTTGTTTTTGGTTAGTTTCAGGCTGTTCGGAGGTCGGAACGCGCGGGATGGCATCTTTGGAGCATCGTTTGGCTTGCTCGGCATTGGTATAAGCTTGTTCGAGGTAAGTAACTCTTCTAAACTTAGTGCTGAGGGTATGAAATCCTGAAATACGTGTTATGTGATTGGTATTGAGGTGACACACATGCTAGGTGACGGGCGTGTGGGCGTGCACCATGTGAATTGGGACACTGTTGTTTCCATGGCACTGTATAGTGGTCCTACTTTGTTGATGTTCGTGTTTTCACCATGTGATAAAGTAATTGAGCTGTCAATCATGCTAGATATCATGTTTAGGCTTTATGACGATACTACTAGGACCTATAGTAGTCGTTACTTGCTATCATTTCACTGATTTCATTGATATTTCGTACTCAGTCATATTCATGCATTCATATCATATCTCATACTCATTTGTTATTTTCTGATACATCATATCATTGTTGTCGGGCTAGTTTCATGACATTGTGAGCCCGTGAGTGAGACTGGAGAGATTGATGACTGAGTGAGGCCGGGGGCCTGTTTGTAAGAATATTGATACTATAGCACGTGAGTTGTCCGTGCAGCACGTGAGTTGTCCGTGCGGTTCCAGATATTGTTATTTTGGCACGTGAGTTGTCCGTGCAACACGTGAGTTGTCCGTGCGGATTATAGCGATTGGGCTGTAGGAGCCCCTCCGGAGTCTGCACACCCCCAGTGAGCGCGGTTGATTATATTGAGGGATGGATCTTCCTTGGACATGGATCTTGTCCGAAGCATTTATATACCTGGAGATGGATCTTCTCCATGGGGCCGGATTGGCCTTTCTCTATACTAAGTGACTGATGGTCAGTGATATATATATTCCGGGATGGATCTTCCTTGGGCCGTATGGGCCATATACAGTACCGAGTGGTTGAGCATGATGAGTGAAAAGTGTGAGACAGTGAGATTGAGTACTCTGAGAGTGTGAGTACATGATCCATCTCTGAGATACATGGCATTGGTATGCACACATGACATAAAGGCATAGAGATGCATTTTTTCTCATGTTGTACGGTATCACATCATCCATGACTTTTTACACACATTGATATGTGGGCATATAGAGGTATTTCACACTTGCTATCTGAAAAGAAAATGAAACATCTTATTTATTGTGGAAAAGATATTTGGAAAAAATACAGTTTTCAAACTTACTCGTATTTTTGGCATTTTCGATAAAAGATTTGGGTTTTCACTATGGTAGTTGAAAAACATGACTATTTTCTGGAACGGTGAACGAGCTGAGCATTTTACTTCTGAGATACATCTTTTATTACTTGTATTATGGTGTTATGAACTGTTGTAGGATATTGGTATTGGACCCGACTTTGTGTTAGCTCGTCACTAATTTCAACCTAAGGTTAGGTTTGTTACTTATTGAGTACATGGGGTCGGTTGTACTCATACTACACTTCTGCATCTTGCGTGCAGATACTGACTGCTGATGTTGCTGTGATCAACGGGTACCGGCATTGAAGATGTACCTGCGTCCCGGTTGTAGCTGCCTCTTGTTCATGGTAGTCTTAGATCTATAAAACTCTGTTAATGGATTTTTCAAACAGATGATGTAATTACTTCATTTCAACTTTGTAAACTCTATTCTTACAAACTCATGATTTGTACTACCAGTCCTTAGGAAATGAATAAAATTCAGTAAATTACTACCGTTTATTTGTCTTGTTAATATCATTGAAATTGGATAATTACTAGTTGGCTTACCTATGGGGTTGGGTTAGGTGCCATCACGACTAGTGGATTTGGAGTCGTGACAGCTACACGTTCGCGAAGGGTCATGATTTTGTGCACTGCGATCGCGGACAGGGAGCCGCGTTCGCGAAGAAGAAAGGCAAAATGGGGAGACCTCACGCGGTTGTTCTACGCGTTCGCGAGTGTGGCTTCGCGATCCCAAAGCTTGGGAGCTTTTGTCATCGCGTTCGCGAGTGGGTTCTCGCATTCGCGTAAGAGGAAATTTGGGAAGCCACATTTTTGTACTTCGTGAATGCGAGGCATTTTCCGCGTTCGTGGAGAAGAAATCTCTGGGCTGCCTCGCGTTCGCGAAGAAGAAATCTCTGGGCAATAGACTTAAATTTCAAAACGAGAGTTTTATCTCATATTTCATATCTTGCACTTAGAGAGCTCGGTGTGAGGCAAATTTTCGGGAGCTTTTCAGCGAGATTATTGGGGTAAGAATTCCTTACTCGATTTTGGTTAAATTACTCGAATCTATTGTTGTTTTTATCATCTAATTAGGCATTTGAGTTGAAAATTTGGGGGAAAGTGGTAGAAGCTTCCTAGACCGAATTTGAGTATTTGAAAGGGCGATTTGAGTAACTCTTGTATAGTTGAACTCCTTATCGAATGTGTGTTCGGATTTTATAATTTTGATCGGATTCCGAGTCGCAAGCCCAAGTTGACTTTTTGAGTTGACTTTTTATTTCTTTGCAAAAATCGTAACTTTAATATTCAAATTAGTTTCCTATACTTTATATTTATAGTATAAAGTTGTTTTGGCTAGATTCGAGTCATTCGGAATTGTATAATCGAGGAAAAGACCTACTAGTGGATTGAGTTAGCGTGATTTGAGGTAAGTGACTTTCCTAACCTTGTGTGGGGGAATCTCTACTTAGGATTGGTGTTGTTTGTGATAATTGTGATGTGTGAAAGCTGTGTGCGCGAGGTGACGAGTGTGTACACGAGTTAAATATGGTAATTACCATTTTTAGCTATGTAGATTCCTTCCATGCCTTAATTGCGTTATCTTAACATATTATATTCATCATTCTTAGTCTATTTTCACATGCCTACTTGTCTTATTCTCTTATATGCTAATTGCCCCACATGTTTAGTTGAAGTTCTTGTTTCCTTTATTGTGTATTCATTACTTAATTGTTGAACTCTTTATTTAAAGTTGTTAAATCGTGGAATATCTTGTCGTTGAAGTTGGTATTGAGATATGAAGGTCGTGATTCACATTGAGGCAAAGTATTAAGTTGTGAAATACCATTCTGTTGAGTTGTTCATTCCTGTTATTATTTACTAAGACTCTTGTGTACTTTATGGTTGAGCCATGAGCTCTTTACTGTGAAATTACTGTTAATGTTTGACTTCTCTGGCAAGTTGTGATATTGGGCACTTGAGGTGCGATCTGTGGTACGTTGTGATATTGATACGCATGCAGTGGTATAAGGTTTTGGGGTTGAAACGCATACCGTAAGATAAGATGGGCTTGATACGAGTGGCTAGTAGGGAAGCTACAAAAAGTCATGCAGTGTGATAAGGTGGCCTAAAATGCGGGATGCAATTTCGAAAAAATGATTTTCAAAACTAAATGTAAAGGATCCCGCGGTGATATAAGGACAGATTGCGATTTATTCTTGTGATTTGAAACTACGAGGTGGTACCTCGGTAGTGGCTCTTGTTGGCATTTCACCGTTTGCACTTGTCTTTGGTTGGTGTTTCCTTAGCATATTATTAATTGTTTCCTCCGTGTTGCACTAATTGCTTTAGTTCCGTGTAGCTAACCTTGATATGCTATTTGTTATTTCAATTTCATTACTGTCATTATTACATTGCTTAATACTTGTTCAGTCTTTTATTTATTCTAGTAGGGCTTTGACTTGACCTCGTCACTACTTTACCGAGGTTAGGCCTTGCACTTACTGGGTACCGTTGTGGTGTACGCATGCTATGCTTTTACACATCTTTTTGTGCAGATCCAGGTACCTCCTATCAGTCCGGGCGTTATCAGTCCGGGCGTTAGTGAGTAGAGTCAGTGCGTGGAGACTTCAATGTACACTTGTCAGCATCTGCAGGCCTCAGAGTTCCCCTCCACCTGGATTATTTTACTTCCTTGTCCTTAGTTAGACACTATTGTATAGAGATATTTAGTATCACTTTATAGAGCTTATGACTTATATTTCACCGGGTTTTGGGAGTTGTACATGCTGAGTTGCAGATTTTATTTTATATAATTGTTGAAGTTTTGAGACTTTAAATTATTATTTCGGTTATTCCGCATATTTGTTAGACTTACCTAGTCTTAGAGACTAGGTATCGTCATAACATCCTATGGAGGGAAATTGGTGTCGTGAAACACGTCTAGCAGATGAGGGTGTACGTGTCCTAGCCATCTATGAAAGAAATACTCCAAAGTCAAGGTCAAGTTATCTCAACGCACGATCAAGGAATGAAAGAAGGGAAAGCATCCTATATGTTCAGTAGCCTCAAGATCATAAGTACGGGCGTCTACATACCCATAAACCAGACTCTACTAAGCATTGCTCCAAATAAGCCTCATTGATAATTTACAGAAAGTCGGGCGGAGTTTTTCCTATTTTACGACTATCCAAAAATAATTCTTGTCTCATAAATAAACAACAACCAACCAATATTCACCTAAACTTGTCATAATCATCATCAACTAACCAAAAACGAATTTCCACCCATATTACCAACCTCTTCAACATAATAAAACTAAACCCATCTCAAAAATAGAAAAAAAAATATAATACCAGTAACTAGTGTATATTAACAAATGAATACTCACTCCCCGCTATTCTTTTTTACAGAGACATCAGTTGACGCGAACAAGAATTTTGTTAATTTGAGTACACATGTTGATAGTTCTTGGTGAGTCCCGCACTCGTTCGCGTGGGCGAAGAGTTTTACTCATTTGCTATAGTCTTTTCTCACAAACTCTTAGAGTTACTCCATAATTATTTTATTAGTGTTGTGAGTATTCATTTGTTAATATGGACTAGCTACTAGTATTATACTTCTTTCCCTATTTTTGAGATGGATTTAGTTTTATTATGTTGAAGAGGTTGGTAATATGGGTGGAAATTCGTTTTTGGTTAGTTGATGATGATTATGACAAGTTTAGGTGAATATTGGTTGGTTGTTGTTTATTTATGAGACAAGAATTATTTTTGGATAGTCGTAAAATAGGAAAAACTCCGCCCGACTTTCTGTAAATTATCAATGAGGCTTATTTGGGGACACTTTCTCTTGATTGTCGGTCATGATCCAAAATGGGTGTGGAAGACGATAATAGCCAATATGGTGACCCGTCTTGAATGGTGGCCCTCAAATCGTCAATATAAGATAATCATCTTTCTTCGGAAAGAGGCTTTGCTAAGTCGCTCCCAGAGATCTCATGTTGCAGCACAAAAGGACAAAGACATTAGAATACTCCAAATAAGATGACTCAAGCATAAAATCAAACACCTTGGCTGCACAATTCACTTTTAAACCCCAATTGTTTCTTATAGTTTAAATTTTACATAACACGATTTAATTTTTCACTATTTAGTTTATCACAAAGAAAAAATAATCAAAGAGACATAAAGCATGTGTAAATTAGGTACAATTACGAACATGTATTCTAGCAAGAAATTATATTCAAAAGAAATGGAAACTAACAAATACATACCAGATTGTGATTGCCAGTAGCAATAACGCAACACCAAGAAAAAGCCAACCAGTACTAACCAGAGTTAGCCTGCATTTTGGAGGTGTAATCCACAAGGGTAGACATATTTGGGGCAAATATTATGCAGCATTTTTTTTTACAGAAGAGAATAAGTAACAGAGAAGACATAAGATGTAAGTGAGAGAAAGAGGAATGAAGAGAGAGAGAGGAAGAATCATAAACTAAAAAAGGAGAATCGGAAATGTAAGTGAGAGACAGAAGAATGAAGAACAAGAAGGAGAATCGAAAATGGAAGTAAAGTGGAAGCCAGTAGACATGTGTCGTCCAAAAAATGAAAATTGTGGGGCAGTAATTGGACTACAATACACGTGTTCACACAAAAGAACAAAATAAATTTAAGAAACAGTACAACCCAGTAACGTTTTGTACAACAGGTTAGTGCAGTGATCATACGCCCTTTTCTCACTTTTATATATATATATATATATATACACTAGTCTCTCGGCACTCGTTTTGCGCGTATGTTCCACCTCTATTAGTGTATTTTTTGTTTAAATCATAAAAATATTACGTAAAAAATTATGTTTGAGCGATAGAATAAAAAATGAAAGAAAACATTTAAATACAAAAAAATAATTATTATTGACTTTGTTTAGCGAACAAGGAAAGGACGAAACTCTACCTTGGAAGTCATCAATCAATATAGTCAATATAAAGTTTGTTCAAGCTTTATAATTTTTTAAAATTAATTTTATAAGTTATCATGCTTTCTTTCTAGTTAGCAATAACATATAACCCTAGAAAATTTAAAAGTTCTTATGATTGTTTTGGAAAGCTATTTATAATTTATTTTTAAATACATGGTCAACCAACTAAGAAAAGATGTCTTTTCTCTAGGCGAGCAGAAAAAATATTTTATTTATTAAATCTATAGAAAAAAAATACTATAAGAATTGTCTCAAACATATTAGAAAAGTCAGAATCCAACATTTATATTTTGATTAATCTATTTTTTCTTCTTTTTACAAATAATCTCTATCCAAGAACATAACAATGCATTAGATATTATCTTTGTTTAAGCGAAAGTCTGTCATTATAATTGAATTACCTGGTGTTGATGGATTTTAAATATGTTAAGACTATCCTAATTAGTGAAAATATCGAATTCATATTAAAATAACAATTAGAATTTACTCTTTCAATCTATTCCAAAAGATATTTATGTTTTAGTTTTCGTGTGTCTCTATAATCGGTTCTCATTTAAATAAGGACCTTTTCAAAGTAAATATGGTTTTGTAGGCATATAAATTTTATTAAAATTAAATCCATAAAATAATTTGGACTATATTTTAAATTCAAGATATATTGTTCCAAGCAAATATTATGGGCTAATATAATTAAATTAATTATATAACTCCAATATATATGGATTAAATAAATAAGTCTTAATCCATTGGGCTAGCCCATTTAATTGGGGCTAAAGTGATGAGCCCACTTCATTAAGCCCAAGTTGTCATCTTCCTAGAGGCCCAATTTGGCGCCACGCGTCAAATGACGTGGCGCGCAAAGTCAAACAAAAGAGCCAAAGGGATCATGCCACGTGTCAAAATGACAAGGCATGTCAAGCCAAATTAAATGGCCAATGAAATCGCGCCACGTGTGCAAGTGACATGTTCTAGCCAATCAAATATGGTCTTATCACACTTCAATTTGATTGGTCGGAAAGAGTTTGTTCTTATCATAACTCTTCCCTCCCACAACTATAAATATGGGTCTTCATAACCCAGAAAAGGGACCAGAAGTTATAACAAAAAGCAAGAGGGAGCTCGTGGATCAAACGCTGCAGATTTCTCTAAAAGCTACAAGCATTCAAGTGTTCTAAGGATTAAAAGATCAAGACGAAGATTCAAGAACAAGCTGCAAGCTATTGGATTAAAAATACGGCAAGATCAAGATTAGTCCTCAAGCACTTGGATTAAAATAAATTAAGATTCAAGATCAAACTCAAAGGCCCTTGAACTTATTTACTATTGGAAAGAAGAATCAGATGATTCATAGAGATTGTACACTCAAATATTTGAAATAAAATACTATGATTGTTGTAATATTTTCCAATCTCGATTATTTTTCTCTACGCAATTTATTATCTACAAATTCTGGCACGCCCAGTGGGACAATCTCTACCTCTCATCTCAACTTTTCAATCATCAAAGTTCAGGAACATTGAAATGTCTTCAAAGAAAATCAACTCCAGTTCAACTTCCACCAAGGCTGCTAATTCCATATTCTATGTTGATGTGGAAAGCATCCTCGATGTTACCTTTGAAAGCTTTGGACCAGTTACGAGGAGCAAAGCAAGATCGTTAGAATAACAAGCACCCCAAGTGTCGTCCGCATCAACCCCTGTTTTCGGATCTTCATCCTCAAAAGGAGTAAGATCTTCCATAAACGTACCCGAAGGAGGAAGCGATGTTGCTGAAAAGATCAAGAAAACTCTCGCTCTGCTTGATCTCTCCGGATCCAAGAACTCGGCTGTGAAGGAAGACGATGATGCTTCAAGTGATGGATCCTTCCCACTTACACCACATAGCGTGAGCCAATCAAGGATCAATATGTGTAAAAATCCATGCTACACTCCATCGTCCACGACAATCATGCAAGCCATGGTGACAAACACTTCATCTGTGGTGGAGCAGTTGGCAAACTTGACGGAAGCAATCGCTGGCTTGACCAAGTGCATGCAAAATCAAGATGCTAGAATCGACAAGCTAATAGATAGGGTGGGAATCTTGATGGAATAAGAATCCACCCATGCACCTAGCAAACTCCCAGAAGTTCAAGAGATTGATCCTCTCCCACGACAAATTGCATCCACTAAGGAAATTATAGTCTCTTCGGGGTGATTCCAATCAATCAACTAAAAGAGTTCATTGAAGGGACTATAAAAAACAAATATGAAGTCGCTTTCAGTTCCTCCTTTACCTATGCAAAACCGTATATTTCAAGGATCGATATGTTGAAGATGTCTGCTGGCTATCAACTTCCAAAATTTCAATAGTTTGATGGAAAAGGAAATCCAAAGCAACATGTGGCACACTTCGTTGAGACATAAAACAATGCTGGGATTTATGGAGATTACCTTGTCAAGCAGTTTGTCCGCTCATTAAAAGGAAATGTTTTTGATTAGTACACGGACCTCAAGGCTGGATCTGTTGATAGCTGGGATCAACTAGAGCAAGAATTCCTCAACCATTTTTATAGCACGAGACGTACTATGAGTATGATAGAACTCACAAATACTCGTCAACGAAAGGGTGAACCAGTTATCAACTTTATCAATCGTTGGAGGAATACAAGATTCAACTGCAAATACAGGCTTAGTGAAGCTTCGGGCATAGAGATGTGCATCCAAGGAATGTATTGGGAATTGCGCTACATCTTGCAAGGTATCAAGCCATGACATGGAATTAAGCATGGCCTCTGCTGGAAATGAAAGGCTGCCCATCTATGAACCTCACAAGGGGAAGGACAAGTAAGAAGTCAGGAAGTGGGGCAAGTTCGTACCCAAGCCTGAAAGCAAAGAAGCTATGAATGTCAACACATCGCCTGTAAAGTTCACGACGAAGGTGAGTAAGAAGCAGAGTATGAAATCCACTTCTTTTCAAGATAAGCCAAGTGGAAAGTTGACTCTAAAAGAAATGCAAGAGAAAGAGTACCCATTTCTGGATTCTGATATGCCAACTATTTTTGAAGAACTCCTCGAGTTAAATCTCATTGAGCTTCCGGAGATGAAGCGACCAAATAAAGCTGGGAAAACAAATGACCCAAATTACTGCAAATACCATCGACTTGTAAGCCACCCTCTGGAGAAGTGCTTTGTCTTCAAGGACAAAGTTATGGACTTGGCTCGCGAAAAGAAGATCGTGCTTGAAGATGAGAAAGCAAGCGCAAACCAAGTATCTATCACCTTTGGCTCATTCAGTCCAGATGAATTATGTGATTTTAAAAAAAGTAAAGATGAAGAATTACTGGAGAACGACAAAGCTGAAGTCAATCAACCTGATGATGATAACGGTTGGACGTTGGTGACTCGTCATAGGCATCACAGAAGAAGCCCACGAGAAGAATCAGTAGAACAGCCAACAAGGAAAATGATGGTAAAAAGACCAAGGAGATGGAATCCGGTTAAGCACTTAAAGAAAGCAAAAGTGGAGGTGCACCACTCTTTAAAGCCACGAAATCTAGTGACCTTGGATGAGTTTTTACCAAGTTGGTTACGCATGAAGATTTCCCACAGGGGTATCGATGCCTCTTGTTGCCATGTTGACGAAGGTAAAGAAAAGAGTGATGACCTACCGTTGGCAACATCTTGGGAAAAGCTCATCGAGTCCACTCCTTAAGAAGTTAATGCTTGTGAGGAAAAAATCACGTTCACAAATGACGATCTTCTGCTAGGTGACACTCTTCATAACCACCCATTGCACCTGGTTGGCTATATGTGTGATGAAAGGGTAAATTGAATTTTGGTTGATGGAGGATCCTTAGTGAACATTTTGCCAATTCGCACTGTGAAAGAACTTGGTATTACCATGAACGAACTCCCAGAAAGTCGTGTGATGATCCAAGGATTCAACCAAGGGGGGCAAAGAGCCATAGGCGCGATCAGGCTGGAAATCATCATTGAAGATATGCAATCAAGTGCATGGCTGCATGCGATCGATGCAAAGACTTCATACAAAACCTTACTTGGAAGGCCTTGGATACATGAGAATAAAGTGGTTCCATCTACCTACCATCAATGTTTGAAATACTACGAAGGTGAAGTCTAGAAGAAGATAATTGTTGATGACGAGCCATTCACCGAGGCTGAGTCACACTTCGTCGATGCAAAGTTCTACTTGAAGAACCGTATTGTGAAGGAGCTAAAAGTTGATGATGTCATGAATGACAAGGATGATGAGTCCGCGGCTAAGAGAGCTGAGGTGGTTGCTGACAAAACCAAAGTTGTTGCTAAGAAGGTACACCCCAACCCAAATAAGTCTCATAAAGGGAACATTGTGTCTCACGGCAAGAAAGTAACTCCTCCGCTCCAATACATCCCTAAAAAGAAGAAAGATGAAGGTGAATCATCTAATCTCCAAACTAACATGCTAAAGGGGTTAACTCTTTCGGTCAAACGAATTGAGGCAGTAAAGTCATCCTCAATGCCGCTTGCAAGGTTTGTGGCCCAAAATCGTTTGCAGAATGTGGCATTCCCTACAAAGCGAACATATGAAGGTTTTGATCCTAACGCTTACAGGCTATTTGCAAAAGCTGGATATAATCCTAATGAGCCGTCAAAGTTAGGGAAGCTACCATCAGAAGCTATGACGAGATAACCATGTGAAGGTTTGGGATACAAGCAACTATCACCAGTGTGTATCTCCGTAAGAAGGACGAGCATTAATTAGATCATTGTAGAAGATGAATCTGCCGCTTCTAACAAGCCTTAAATCTTTGATCGACTTGCAAAATCAACTCTGAGGACTTCCGTGTTTGAGAGATTGGGTCCATTAAAGAAGGGGAACAAGTTCTAGAGAAATTTTAAAAGCATAAGAACACCCGCTTCACCCAAAATCCAGAAGATCTCTAAGGATTTCCAAAGTTTGGTTCCTTCTAGAATGAGGCGACAAACAAAACTTGTGGTTTCATGTAAAGAAGTACTGAAAGTAAAGCCATATACTGTCGTCTACACTAAGGAACGTGACGAAGATGAAGAAAGTGTGGGTTCTTCGTATCATGTTACTATACAAGGCGAGAATGGTATGCCATCTTGATTGGAGGATAATGCAGAATTGGAGTATGTTTCACCATGTTATCACATATCCTTCAACGATGGGGACCCTCAAGAAGATGAAGATGCAAAATATGCTCCGCTAGAACTTGAAGTAGGGGTGAAGGCAACAATTAATGCCTTAAAAGAAGTTAACCTTGGCACTGATGAAGAACCAAGACCCAGCTACCTAAGTGTTTTACTAGAAGTTGATGCAAAAAGCACTTATATTGAGTTACTTAAGGAGTTTAGGGATGTCTTTGCTTGGAGTTACAAAGAAATGCCTCGCTTGGACCCTAAAGTAACAGTCCATCACCTTGCAGTCAAGAATGACACTCGTCCTGTTAAGCAAGCTCAAAGTAGCTTTAGGCCGGACTTGGTTCCCCTGATCTAAATTGAAGTTAACAAACTCATTGAAGCTGGATTTATTCGGGAAGTTAAATACCCATTATGGGTTTCAAGTATTGTCCCTTTAAGGAAGAAGAATGGCCAAATTCGAGTATGTGTTGACTTCAGTAATCTCAACAATACATGTCCCAAAGATGAATT
The DNA here is from genome assembly GCF_000715075.1 of Nicotiana tabacum. Lineage (NCBI taxonomy): Eukaryota > Viridiplantae > Streptophyta > Magnoliopsida > Solanales > Solanaceae > Nicotiana > Nicotiana tabacum. The sequence goes on along the minus strand of NC_134096.1, from coordinate 121,032,449 downwards.
CTCGCTCCCTATTCCAGAGCTGATGATCGATGATACTACTGGTTACGAGACAATGTCTTTCATGGACGGTTCGTCGGGATATAACCAAATTCGCATGGCACCAAAAGATGAAGAGTTTACTGCATTTCGCACCCCAAAGGGTATTTATTGTTACAAGGTAATGCCTTTTGGCTTTAAGAACGCTGGTGCTACTTACCAAAGGGCTATGCAGAATATTTTTGACGATCTTCTCCACAAGAATGTCGAATGCTATGTTGACGACTTGGTGGTAAAATTAATAGAGAAGGGCGACCACTTGAAAGACTTGAGAATGGTGTTTGAGTTGCTCCGGAGGAACCAACTTAGGATGAATCCATTGAAATGCGCCTTTAGAGTTACTTTCGGAAAGTTTCTTGGTTTCATTGTTCGACATCGAGGGATTAAAATTGATCAAGCCAAAGTAGATGCAATCTTGAAAATGCCTGAGCCTCGGGATATTCACGAATTGAAAAGTTTGCAAGAAAAGTTAGCGTACCTTAGGAGATTCATCTCAAACCTAGCTGGGAGGTGCCAACCATTCAGTCGCCTTATGAAGAAAGGTGTCCCTTTCAAATGGGACCAAGCGTGTAGCAAGGCTTTTGAGAGCATTAAATCCTACTTGATGAAGCCTCCAGTTTTGGCAGCCCCTATACTTGGAAAGCCGTTGATACTATACATTTCAGCACAAGAAAGGTCTGTTGGAGTGTTGTTGGTCCAAGAAAATAGTGAAGGGAAAGAAAACTCCCTTTACTACTTGAGCAGGATGATGACACCAAACTAGCTAAATTATTTGCCAATTGAAAAGTTGTGTTTGGCGCTAGTTTTCTCAATTCAAAATTTGAAGCACTACTTTCAAGATCATATGTCCTTCTTGTTTCTAAGGCAAATCCCATCAAGTTCGTGATGTCAAAACATGTTCTTAGTGATCGACTAGAGAGATGGTACCTCCAATTTCAATAATTCAAGATTTTGTACATCCTTCAAAAGGTTGTAAAAGGACAAGTATTGGCAGACTTCTTGGCAGATCACCCTATACCTGATGATTGGGAGCTAACTGATGAATTGGCTGATGAGGACTCAATGGTCATTGAAGTTCAACCTCTATAGAAGATGTACTTTGATGGTGCTACACATCGCGGAGGAGCTGGTGCTGGTGTAGTATTTTTCACTTCTCAAGGTGAAGTTCTGCCCTACTCTTTTACGTTGACACAACTCTGCTCTAACAACGTTGTTGAGTATCAAGCACTAATACTTGGGCTTGAAATGGCTATCGAAATAAAGCGGTTGCAATTGCAAGTCTTTGGTGACTCTCAGTTGGTGATCAACCAGCTTTTAGATAGTTACGAGGTTAAGAAACCTGAACTACGCCCATATCATGATTATGCGAAAAATTTAATGGGATGGGTTGGTGGCGTGACTATTCAACATGTGCCAAGGAAAGAAAATAAGAAGGCTGATGTTTTAGCTGTCCTAACTTCATCGTTAACCCTGCCTGATCAAGCTCAAGGTACTGTCTGCCAAAAATGGGTAGTACCGCCGCCAAATGAGGCTGAAGGTGAAGAAAATGAATTCAAGCATCTTGTCATTGTTTCTGAAGTTGAGAAAGAAGAATGGCGACAACCCAGTATCGACTACTTATGCTATGGGATATTTCTAGAAAATCCGAAGAGAAGGACTGAAATCCGTCGTTGTGCACCTCGCTTCCTTTACTACAAAGATACTCTATACAGAAGGTCGTTCGAGGGAGTACTCTTGTGATGCTTAGGGGAAGAAGAAGCACTTCAATATTTGCAAGAGGCACATTCTGGCGTATGTGGGTCACACCAGTCTAGACCAAAGCTCCCTTTCCATATAAAAAGGATGAGATATTATTGGCCAACGATTGTAAAATATAGCTTGGACTACACTCGAAGATGCAAGGCTTGTCAATTCCATGCGAATTTTATTCATCAACCTCCTGAAGTGTTGCACCCGACTGTGGTATCCTAGCCGTTTGACGCTTGGGGATTGGATATTATTGGACCACTGCCAAAGTCCTCTGGTGGGCACCTATACATCTTGGCTGCAACTGACCACTTCTCAAAATAGGCTGAAGTTGTTGCTCTTAAGGAGGTAAAGAAGAAAAATGTTGCAAGTTTCATCCGAGTAAACATAATCTATCACTTTGGCATTCCTCGTTACATAATAATGGATAATGAAAAGCCATTGGATAATAGGTTGATGAACAAGGTTTGTGATCTATTTGGCTTCAAGCAACGTAACTCTTAGATGTACAATGTTGCCGCCAGTGGTCTAGCTGAGGCATTCAACAAAACTCTATGCAACTTGTTAAAGAAAGTCATCTCCAAATCCAAACGATATTGGAATGACCGTATGGAAGAAGATGTATGTGCATATAGGACGACCTACCGCACACCAACACAAGCGACTCCTTATTCACTCGTTTATGGAGTCGAAGCTGTCTTGCCACTCGAGCGTCAAATACCTTCATTACGAATGGCTATTCAAAAAGGGATCACTGATGAAGAAAATGCTCGACTTCGATTAGCAGAGTTGGAGGCTCTTGATGAGAAGAGGTTGGAAGCTCAACAGAGTCTTGAATGTTATCAAGCTCGATTATCTCGTTCCTTTAATAAAAGAGTTCGCTCGAGATCCTTTCAAGTAGGAGATCAAGTCCTTGCCGTACGAAGACCCATAATTACTTCCCATAAACCTGTAGGGAAGTTCACTTCAAAATGGGATGGGCCATATGTCGTACAAGAAGCTTATTCAAGTGGGGCTTACAAGCTGGTTGATGCAGATGGTATGAGAATTGGCCCTATCAATGGCAAGTTTTTGAAGAAGTATTATCCTTGAAGTTGCAATGCCCCTTGACGCACGAGCCTAAACAACATATTCCTACACTCCTGGACCGCATGAGTCTAAATTGTGTAAAGCCTACCAAAAAATAAAAAAATAAAGAGTCCGCTAGGTTGAAAACCTCGAAAGAGGCGGCCTAGGCAAAAGTTAAGACATAAAAAAAAGTCCGCTAGGTTGAAAACCTCGAAAGAGGCGGCCTAGGCAAAAGTTAGGACATAAAAAAAACAAAATCACCCATTCTGAACTACGGTATGACTTGATCCTCTTCACCGAGGTACGTAGGCAGCTTAGAGTTTCATTCTGAGTTCAGTCGCATGAGTTCAAAAGATACATAGTGCCTCAATCATTGTTCAAATAAAGTATAATGGAATGTAATACATTCAATCAGCACTTGAAAATCGAGCTGAGATACCATTTTTTTTGTTAAACTTTGGGTCCCATTTGATTTAAAGGGGGCAAGTTGATATGGTAAAATAGTGTCTTCACTGAAATGATGGCAATGTTTGCATCAAAGTCTGGGGATTCGCTATGTCTTCATGTTCGCATAATCTTCAAGTTTGTTGGAGTTCATATTCGCTCACTGCCAAAAAGGGGGAGAGGAGAAAGAGAGGCGTCAAAAGGGAACGCAAGTATAAGAAGGAAGGTTACTTGGAACAACGTTTCAAATTCAGTGAGACTTGAACCCAAGATATTTAGTGAGAACGTAGATCTTGAATTTTGATTGATAGAAAGACAAAACGTCTTGTGATTCCGAGGCTTCCATACCAAAACATAAAAGTTTTGGCGAAGTCGCGCCAATTCAAAATTGTCGGTATATCAAAATCGGATGTTGACTTTTAAATATTATCTGAAACTATCCTTAAGGAATTAAATCCTACATTTTGGACATGTTTTATATTTTGAAGTTTTGTTTTCAATAAATCAAACGTTCGTGATTTCAACGTTCCTACATAGAGATATAATAGTTTTGGCGAAGTCGCACAAGTTTGAAATCGTCAGCGTGTTGGAATTTTAAGTTGACTTCGAAATATTATCTGAAACTATCCTTAAGGTATTAAATCCCACTTTTTGGACATGTTTTAGATTTTGAAGTCTAGTTTCCACGAAATCAAACGATTCATAATTTCGATATTTCTACACCAAGATACGAATATTTTGATGAGACTGCGCAAATCTGAAATTGCCAGCGTGGTGCAATATAAAGTTGGTTTTAGAATGTTGTCCGGGACAATTCTGAAGGTGTTTTTTCAAAGGTTCTCATTGCAAACTTTTATAGGTGTTTGTCTCGAACTTTTAAAGGCATTCGAATTTTAAGGTTTTTTGTTGCGAACCTTTAAAGGTGTTCATCTCGAACTTTTAAAGGCATTCGAAGTTTTTATGATTTTCATTCCGAACTTTTAAAAGGCGTATATTTCGAACTTTTAAAGGTGCTCGTGGCATGTTTTAAAGGGTCTTCACTGCCGACTTTTAAAGATTTCTACCACGATCTTTTAAGGGTCTTCGCCACGAACTTTTAAAAGTCTTCATCGCGCGCTTTTAAAAGTCTTCACCGCGCATTTTTAAAGGTCTTCACTGTGAACTTTTAAAGACTATGACTGTGAGATTTTAAAGATCTTTACGCGAATTTTTATGGGTCTTCTCCACAAATTTTAAAAGTCTTCTTCGTGAACTTTTATGGGTCTTCGCCACTCTTCAAGTTGAAACTTTTAAATCCTCCAAGTCTCCAAGTTGAAGTCTTCAAGTCTGTCGGTCTTCAAGTTGAAGTCTTTAAGTCCGTCAGTCTTCAAGTTGAAATATTTATGTCCTCCAAATCTTCAAGCCTTCTACTTTTTCAAGTTGAAGTGTAAAAATCCACCAAATTTTCAAGTTGAAATCTGCAAAGTCCGCCCAGTCTTCAAGTTGAATTTTTTATAATAATTTTTCAATCTTAAGGTGGACATATCCTTTGCACCTTAAGTTGGCCTCTTCGTGGGTTTTTCCTTAAAAGAAAATTATAACTTTCCAATCTTAATGTAGACATATAAGTCCCTTTGCACCTTAAGTTGGCCTCTTCGTGGGTTTTTCCTTAAAAGGAAATTATATTTTCCAATCTTAAGATGGATATGTAAGTCTCTTGAGAGTAATCTCTCCGATAGTCGGGGCACATTGAGAGTAATTTCTCCGATAGTCGGGTCATATTGAGAGTAATTTCTCTGATAGTCGGGTCATATTGAGAGTTATCTCTCCGATAGTCGAGCCACATTGAGAGTAATTTCTCCGATAGTCGGGTCATATTGAGAGTAATCTCTCCGATAGTCGAGCCATATTGAGAGTAATCTCTTCAATAGTCGAGCCGCATTGAGAGTAATCTCTCCGATAGTCGAGCCGCATTGAGAGTAATCTCTCCGATAGTCAAGCCGCATTGAGAGTAATCTCTTCGATAGTCGATCCACATTGAGAGTAATCTCTCCGATAGTCAAGCTGCATTGAGAGTAATCTCTCTAATAATTGGGCCATGCGAGTAATCTCTCCAATATTCGGGTCATGATGAGTACCCTAAGATTGCCTTCTTCATGTATGAATTATCTCATTAAACAAGAACATATCCTTATTGCTTGACCTACGGAAAAAAGGAAGAAAAAAAGTGCAAAATAATAAAAGGAGAAAATTACCTTCACACTAGTGCTTCCTGATTTTCAAAACACGAAGTGGGGGTGACTTGCTAGTATTGCAAACGGATGCTCAACAAATACAAACGCATGGGTTTATATAGATCTTGTAAGGCGACTATTTAGGGATATATTCCGATGTGGGACAAGCAACTTGTAAACGGTCGAAATAGATTTCAGCCTTGACATGTTAGGTACGGTTCGAAGGGTGGTGCATCGAAGTAAGATCCCGAAGGGGGGAACGAACTAACCTAGAGCCTGGGGAGGCCGGTCCGTGTTGAGATCGATATCATAATCAAACTTGAACAAGAATTGAACCATGGTGCGGGTAGATCTATCATGCTGATAATCCAAAAACCAACCTACATCGACCTAGAATCCATCCGAGGGCTCGAACCAGGATCGGGCTCGAGCCAAGATCACGAGTTCGAGCCGAAGTCAAGCTTGAACCAAAATCGAGGATTCTAAGCAAGATCGAGCTCACAGACAAAAGCCGTTGTAATCCCACAAGAGGGAATCTTGGCAGAAATTATGGCAAAGTTGATTTATCATGGGTATCCCACTGAATGTTTATTTTATTATACTTGGAGCCAAACCATTTTCACTATAAAAGGGCTTGTTTTATCTTTCTTGGAGGGTAGCTTTCTGGAGACTTAGACTATCAAAAACTGTATTATTTCCTCTATAAGGAAGAGTGATCTTTCTAGTTTCTTAGATTGATTCTATTTTGTTAAATCCTAAATTCACTGTTCATAATTGATTCGCCTGGATTACGTTTTCTCTAATCCATATTCATCCTTTTATTTATCCCAACATTCTGTATTAATTTGTACCACATATATTCGGAACTGCGCATAAATTCAACTATATCCATTTTTCGGGTAAATAGTTTGGCGCCCACCGTGGGGCCGAGGATAACAGTGGTCAATTATTTCCGAATTCAGGTTCGGCTACGAATAGCCACCGACCGATTACGAAGCTGGCCTTCAAGATGAAACCAACAACCTGGCACTACCCGAGATTCGAGCCGAAATACCACTAGATGTCAATTCACAAATTGCTTTGGAAGCAAACCAGCGTTCCGAACCGGAAAAAAGCATTCAGGGCAGTGCTCGATCCGTAGCCCAAGACACCCAAAATCCAGAGGAGATCGGGGCCAGCTTACGCATGATCTTCGAGATGTTGCAAGCCCAGCAATTAGCGATAGCTCGGCTACAGAGCCAAACTCAAGCATAAAGCAGGTTGGTTTCCAATCCACTGCGAGAGATCCGACAGGGATTACTTCGAGAGGTCACCCCCAGAACAGAGCCTGCCATAGTAAAATCTAACGAGCAGGAATCGGGGACTACTCCCGGAATTACTAAATTGCTCGAGCAACTCACAAAACGAGTCGAAGCCAACGACAAGAGGGTGGAAACGTATAATGCCATGGTCGATCAAATCCCGGGGGCTCCACCAATGGTAAAAGGGTTTGATTCAAAAAAATTCATACAAAAGCCTTTTCCATCAACTGCGGCACCAAAGCCAATCCCCAAAAAGTTCCGTATGCCCGAAATTCCCAAATATAACGGTACGACTGATCCTAACGAACATGTCACCTCTTACACGTGTGCCATAAAAGGCAACGATTTGGAAGATGATGAGATTGAATCCGTGCTATTGAAAAAATTCGGGGAGACCCTCTCGAAAGGAGCTATGATTTGGTACCACAATTTACCACCAAATTCCATCGATTCTTTTGCCATGTTAGCAGATTCGTTCGTAAAGGCGCATGCTGGAGCCATAAAGGTTGCAACGAGAAAATTAGACCTCTTCAAAGTAAAGCAAAGGCAGGGAGAGATGCTGAGGGAATTCGTATCCCGATTTCAAATGGAACGCATGGAATTACCCCCGGTCACCGACGACTGGGCCGTACAAGCTTTCACCCAAGGGTTGAACGAGCTAAGTTCGACAGCATCACATCGGCTGAAGCAAAATTTGATCGAGTATCCAGCGGTAACTTGGGTAGATGTGCACAACCGATATCAATCGAAAATTAGGGTCGAGGATGATCAGTCAGGGACCCCGTACGGACCTTTTCATCAGAGAATAGAGCAGTTATTAATTAAAAGCAGATCGACAAAGAGCAAAGGTCAAACAGAGACCGATATTGACCGTACGTCACCGATCGAGTAAACAATGGTTCAACACACAGCGTAGTTCGGAACAGTCAAAGAATTGATCGGGGACAAAATTCTCGGGGGCTTATGAGTAAGAGCGGCTTTGACAAATATGTCGAGCCTATAGAAGCACCTCGATAATCAGAATATAACTTCAACGTTGGCACATCTGCTCTCGTGTCGGCCATCGGACACATCGAAGACACTAAATGGCCTCGACCAATGCAAACCAATCCTGTCCAGATAAATCCCAATCGAACGTGCGAATATCATGGTACCCATGTCCACAGAACAGAAGGTTGTAAGCAACTAAGAGAGGAAATAGCTCGCCTATTTAACAAAGGGCATCTTCGGGAGTTTCTAAGTGATAGGGCAAAGAGCCATTTTAGAAGTAGGGATTTCAGCAAGCAGAACGAGCAAGAAGAACCACAGCACATTATCCACATGATCATCGGCAGCACCGATACCCCCCGAGGACCGATGCTTAAGCGCACTAAAGCATCGATGGTGAGGGAAAAGCGATCTCGGAATCAAGACTACGCACCCATGGGGACTTTGTCCTTCGGTGATGAAGATGCAGAGGGGGTCATCCAACCTCACAACGACGCTCTGGTAATATCTGTACTCATAAATAAAACTAAAATTAAGCGTGTGTTGATCGATCCAGGTAGCTCGGCCAATATCATCCGATTGAAGGTAGTAAAGCAGCTCGGCCTGCAGGATCGGATCGTACCTACAACTCTGGTCCTAAACGGGTTCAATATGGCATGCGAAACCACCAAAGGGGAAATAGCCTTACCAATAAACGTGGCCGGAACTATCCAGGAAACAAAGCTTTACGTGATCGAAGGCGATATGAGGTATAACGCCCTTTTCGGAAAGCCATGGATCCACAACATGAGAGTCGTTCCTTCGACACTACACTAGGTCCTCAAATTTCCGGCGTCAGGAGATGTCAAAACGGTATACAGAGAGTAACCAGCCGCAAAAGAAATGTTCGCTGTCGACGAAGCCAAACCAATGTCCTCACTTTCACCGATAAAAGGATCGGGCCCGAAAGGAGAACGGGACACCAAATAGCAATCACAGACAGCGACTTCAACCAAGCCAGACAACCAGAAAGTTGAAGAGGAAGGGGACCAAAGGGTCCCTCGATCTTTCGTAATTCCCAATGACTCTGATGCCACAAAATCGACGATCGAGGAGCTAGAGCAAGTCATATTAATCGAGCGCCAGCCCGAGAAAAAGGTATACTTGGGAACGGGGTTGAGCTCCGAACTCAGGAAGAAACTCGTTCAATTTCTTATCAATAACATCGATTATTTCGCCTGGTCCCATTTAGATATAATAGGGATCCCGCCAGACATAACGACGCATCAGCTAAGTTTGGACCATAGGTTCAGACCGGTGAAGCAAAAAAGAAGACCTCAGTCCGATAGAAAGAACGCCTTCATAAAGGATGAGGTAACCAAACTTCTCAAAATAGGGTCCATTCGGGAGATAAAATATCCCGAATAGTTAGCCAACGTAGTTGTAGTCCCTAAAAAGGAGACAAACTTAGAATGTGCATGGACTATAAGGATTTGAACAAAGCATGCCCCAAAGATTCTTTTATGTTGCCCAACATCGATCGCATGATCGATGCCACAGCCGACCACGAGATCCTCACTTTTCTCGATGCCTACTCCGGGTATAATCAAATACAGATGAACCCGGAGAACTAGGAAAAAACCTCATTTGTCACCAAATATGGAACGTATTGTTATAATGTGATGCCCTTCGGGCTAAAAAACGCAAGGGCCACTTACCAACGCCTAGTGAATAAAATGTTCGAAGAACAAATAGGAAAATTAATGGAGTTTATATTGATGACATGTTAGTCAAATCCCTGCGCGCAGAGGACCATTTAATTCATTTGCAGGAAACGTTCGAGATTCTGAGGAAATACAAAATGAAGCTCAACCCCGAAAAATGTGCCTTCGGGGTCGGTTCGGGCAAGTTCCTCGGCTTCATGGTATCACATCGGGGAATAGAGATTAACCCCGATAAAATCAGGGCCGTCGAAGGCATCACCGTCATAGAACGCGTGAAGGCCGTGCAAAGACTAATGGGTCGGATCGCCGCCCTAAGCCGATTCATATCGAGGTCGTCCGATCGAAGCCATAATTTTTTTTTCTCTACTTAAAAAGAAGAACGATTTTCTTGGACCCCGGAGTGCCAACAATCATTAGAAGGACTAAAACGATATCTATCAAGCGCACCACTGCTTCACACTCCAAAATCCGATGAGAAACTTTGTTCGTACTTGGCAGTATCGGAAGTCGCCGTAAGCGGTGTCCTAGTTCGAGAAGAGCAAGGTACGCAATTCCCAGTTTATTATACAAGTCAAACCTTAGGAGAGGCGAAAACTAGATATCCGCTCCTAGAAAGGTTGGTGCTTGCACTGATAAGTGCCTCAAGGAAGTTAAGGCCATACTTCCAATATCACCCCATATGCGTATTGTCTACTTACCCACTTCATAATATTTTGCACAAACCCGAGTTATCAGGCCGACTGGCCAAATGGGCCGTCGAACTCAGTGGGTACGATATAGAATATCGACCCCGCACGGCCATCAAGTCTCAAGTCCTAGCAGACTTCGTGGCCGATTTCACACCAGCCCTCGTACCCGAAGCCGAAAAGGAACTGTTGAAATCAGGTACATCATCGGTTGTATGGATCCTTTTTACGGATGGGGCTTCAAACGTAAAGGGGTCCGGGCTGGGCATAGTTTTGAAACCACCCATGGGTGGCATTATTAAACAATCTATTAAAACTATCAGGTTGACTAACAACGAGGGCGAGTACGAAGCCATGATTGCAGGTCTCGAGCTAGCTAGAAATTTGGGAGCAGAAATCATTGAAGCCAACTGCGACCCCTTGCTGGTGGTAAGTCAAGTAAACAAAACTTTCGAAGTTCGAGAAGGTAGAATGCAGAGATATTTAGATAAACTGCTTATCACTTTGCGCCATTTCAAACAATGGACTTTACGACATGTGCCACGGGAACAGAATAATGAGGCCGATGCACTGGCGAATTTGGGGTCATCGTTCGAGGTAGATGATACGTGCTCGGGGAATGTAGTCCAACTTTCGAGGTTGGTAATCGAAGAAGGACACGCTGAAATAAATTCTACAAGCTTAACCTGGGATTGGAGAAACAAGTATATCGAATATTTGAAAAACGAAAAACTCCCTTTGGACCCTAAAGATTCCAGAACCCTACGGACCAAGGCTGCTCGATTCACTCTGGCTTCAGACGGAACATTGTACCAAAGAACGTTCGACGGACCATTGGCGGTATGCTTGGGTCCGAGGGATGTCGATTATGTCCTACGGGAAGTGCATGAGGGTACTTGCGGGAATCACACTGGAGCCGACACATAGCCCAAATATAATCAGAGCAGGGTATTATTGGATCGATATGGGCAAAGATACGAAGGAATTCGTTCGTAAATATAATAAATGTCAAAGGTTTGCACCAATGATCCACCAGCCCGGAGAACAACTCCACTCGGTCCTATACCCGTGGCCTTTCATGAAATGGGGAATGGATATCGCCGGCCCTCTACTATCGACCCCAGGTAAAGCCAAATTCATTTTGTTTATGATTGACTATTTTTCTAAATGGGTTGAAGCACAGGCGTTCGAGAAAATAAGATAGAAAGAATTATAGACTTTATTTGGGATCATATCATATGCCGGTTCGGAATACCCGCCGAAATAGTATGTGACAATGGAAAACAATTCATTAGCGGCAAAGTAACACAATTCCTCGAAGACCACAAGATAAGAAGGACATTGTAAACGCTGTACCAACCCAGTGGGAATGGGCAGGCTGAATCAATGAATAAAACTGTCATTCAAAACTTAAAGAAGAGATTGAACGATGCTAAAGGGAGATGGAGAGAAATCCTACCCGAAGTCCTTTGGGCATATCAGACAACAAATCCAGTACAGGGGCAACCCCGTTCTCCTTAGTATATGGATCCGAAGCATTGATACCAGTCGAGGTTGGTGAACCCAGTGCCAGATTTCGATTCTCGACGGAAGAATCAAATAACGAGGCTACAAACACAAGCCTCGAACTATCGGACGAAAGGCGAGAAACTGCCCTCGTCCGAATGGCCGCCCAAAAGCAGCGAATCGAAAGGTATTATAATCGAAGAACCAAGCTTCGCCATTTCAAGTCTGGGGACTTAGTGTTGAGAAAAATTACCATCAATACCCGGAATTCGAATGAAGGGAAGCTAGGACCGAATTAGGAAGGACCATATCAGGTACTCGAGGACATCAGAAAGGGGTCGTACAGGATCGGCGTTATAAACGGCAAATAGTTATCAAGCAACTGGAACGTATCACATCTAAAACGGTACTACTGTTAAGGTACAACCTTTCCATATTCGTTTATATCTCAAAACTGACCCCTGCAGAAGTCCGAATAAGGGACGGATCTCTCATCAGAAAGCACGCGTTGCACTCTTTTTTCCTTATACCGATTTTATCCCAAATGAGTTTTTTGGCAAGGTTTTTAATGAGGCAACCACTGGTCGTGCAACATTTATAATGATATACGGGGACCCGTAAGAGAGTTATTTCACAGCAACAGGGTCCCGATAGGAAAACAGTAAAGAGCCAAATGGTCGAAGCAAGCCATACTTGTATAAATTGGCCCGAACCCGGGCGTGAAATGACATGCGAATAATTAAGATATAATGCGACCATTAAGCCTACGGGCTATTTTTTCATTTCGAGTTCGAGCAAACACTCACTCGACCAAATAGCTTACGGGCTGCATCAATTCGAGTTTGAATCATTCATTCGACCAGGCCTACGGGATATTTTTCATTTAGAATTCGAGCAAGCACTCACTCGACCAAATAGCCTACATGCTGCATCAATTCGAGTTCGAATCATTCACTCGACCAGGCCTATGGGCTATTTTTCATTTCGAGTTCGAGCAAACACTCACTCGACCAAATAGCCTACAGGCTGCATCAATTCGAGTTCGAATCATTCACTCGACTATGCCTACGGGCTATTTTTCATTACGAGTTCGAGCAAACACTCACTCGACCAAACAGCCTACGGGCTGCATCAATTCGAGTTCGAATCATTCACTCGACCAGTCCTACAAGCTATTTTTTCATTTCAAGTTCGAGCAAACACTCACTCGACCAAATAGCCTACGGGCTGCATTAATTCGAGTTCGAATCATTCATTCGATCAAGCCTACGGTCTATCTTTTATTTTTTATTTTGAGTTCGAGCAAACAATCATTCGATCAAATAGCCTACGGGCTACATCAATTCGAGTTCGAGCAAACACTCATTCGACCAAATAGCCTACGGGCTACATCAATTCAAGCCCAATCAAACACTCGCTCGACCGTCAAAAGCCTAAAGGGCTACATTGCCCCAAGTTTGAATAAATGCTCGCTCGGTTATAGAGACCATGAGGTTCAAGTTTGATTAAGTGGTTTAATACATAGATATATTCCTATACACAAAATTTATCTACATAGGTGGCTACAAAAAAAATAAAATAAACGGGAGCGATCTCTTCTTTATCAGATTCCCCCCGTTCTCGGATCCACTTTTGCTCCCATCGTCGTCGTCATCATCATCGGAAACCAGAGCTTCAGCATTAGCTTCGAGTTCTTTTGCCCTTTTTATCTCCTCTGTGACATCGAAGTCGCGAGCATGAATCTCCTCGAGAGTTTCTCTCCTGGATCGGTACTTAGCAAGTTCGGCTACCCAATGCGCCCGACCATTTGCGGATTCGGCTGCCTCTCTTGCCTGAACTTGGGCAGCTTCAGCATCAGCCCGATAGACAGTCATGAGCGCATCCGCATAAGTCTTTGCTGTTTCAGCATCAGATTCGGCCTTGGCGAGCACTGAGGCCAACCGAGCCTCGAGCTCCTTAATTTTTCTTGCTTAAACCAGGCCCTTTTCTTTCATTTTTTGAAGTTGGGTTTCAGACGATGATAACTGGGCTCGAGTAGTCTCTTTTTCTGCAGCAAAGCGGTCCATACCTTCCTTCCACCACAAGGATTCCATCCTTATCACATCGACCTCCTCACACAGCTTCCCTATTATCTCAATTTTTTGCTGCAGCTATGAGACCGAAATGTTAGCTACCGTTCTGGTATCGAACCCATAGGCTTTCAAAAGCAACATTACCTGCTCAGACAAATCATTCTGGTCTCGATAAGCCTTGGCCAGCTCGGCTCGGAGATCTTTTATTTCCTCCTCTCTCTGCCCTAAGGAAAGTTTGAGAGAGTTCCTCTCATCGGTAGCGTGTTTCAGGTCGGCCGCATATCGTTGTAGCTCATTCTGGGAACGAGAACATTGTTCTCGATGGACCGCCGCAGCCTACGAAGGAACAATAAGCGAAGTTAACTAAAGATGAACATAAAGGCAATACCAACAAAAAGATTTTTAAAAGACTCACCTGGTTCAAAGCCTGCCGCAAACCATGAAAAAGATCTGATTCATCACTGGCACCGACAACATCCTCGATACCAGTAAACAGGTCACAAAACAGATCCTCTTCATCGTGAGGCCTACCTAGATCGAGGGCTCCCAGAGCTTGAGCATCCCGAATCACCCCTGTGGAAAAAGCGAGAAAGGTAGGCGAGTCCAAAATCACCGCTGCTGCCCCAAGTGACTCGCTTGGAGCATTCCTCACGGCTTGGAGGGGTTCGAAGGGCTCTTCGATTGTAACCTCTGCCGGTTGATTCCGATGAGAGGCGTCTTCGACATCCGATAGTTCGGGGACTCTACCAGAACCTCTCTCCGGTATATTTTCAGTTAGAGACGGATCCCTATAGGGCATCATCGATCCAGCCGGCATTGAAGCATCAGTGGCTCTCTTCGTCCGGACCGCCAGCGTGGACTCATTATCCTCTTCCTCTTCTTCCTCATCCCTTAGGCGCAAAACGGATTCTACGGTCAAAGGAATAACATTCTTATTCGGCTTACGAGCCGTCCTCTTCTTCGCTTTTGGATATTCGGGCAACGAAGCTCTCTTCCTTTTATTCTCCTTCAGCGGCTTTGGAACGAAGGTCGAGACATCCTCCTCATTAGACAGAGGTCTCAAGACCGAATCCTTACCCAAACCTGCATATGGGAAACCTTATAAAAAATATCGAGAAATGCCTCGTCAGAGTCCGAGAAATGAGCTTACCGTGATTTTTGGCCTCCCACCGACCCTTAGACAAATCACGCCATGAGCGTTCGGCGTATGTGAAAGTCGAAACAAGATCCTGTACCCAATTCTTGAGGTCGGGAACCGCTCCGGGCATCCAGGGAACCGCTACATCATGAAAAGAGGAGTATCAATAAGAGAACAAATGAAAGAACAAAATAGAAACAATAGCAAAATCACACTTACGTTTCAAATTCCACTCCTCGGGGAAGGGCATCTTTTCAGTCGGGATCAGGTCCGAAGTCCTTACTCTAACGAACCTGCTCATCCAACCCTGGTCCCTGTCCTCGTCAATACTCGAGAACAAAGCCTTGGTAGCCCGACGCTGGAGTTTTATTAACCCTCCCCGAAAAAGTCAGGGACGATACAGCCGGATAAGATGATCGAGGGTGAACGACATCCCCTCGATTTTGCTCACAAAATATCGGATCATAATAACGATCTGCCATAAAGAAGGATGGACCTGGCCTAAGGTTACCTGATATTGTCGACAGAAGTCGATAACGACGGAATCGAGGGGCCCCAAAGTGAAAGGGTAAGTATATACGTTCAAAAACCCTTTCACGTGAGAAGTGATGTCTTCGTCAGGGGCAGGTATTATCACTTCTTTTGTTCCCCAATTGCAGTCCTTCTTTAACAAATCGAGGTGCTTCTCAGTAATCGAACACATGTACCTCGATACCGGCTCACACCAGCCAGGGACCGATGAACCTTTATCAACTTTAAAATCTGAAGTAAGGACGCACGCCTCGGGGACACACTCCTCTAGCCGTGGCTCCGCCGGTGTCTCATCGGCGGCACAATGTGAAGATGAAGCTTTCTCTTTCTGAGGAATGGTTTGCAATGTTTTTGCCATTTTTTGAATTTAAAAATAAGGAGTAGAAGAAAGTGATAGAGATTTGGTAGAATTGAGGGGTCTTTTCGGAAAGAAATCCACACTTTTTTGGTAGGCTGGAGAGTGTAAAGAAGAGATTGAGAAATTTTAGAAGATAGAAGATGCAAAAATGGTAAAAGATAAAGGTGGGAGTTATTTATAGGTTCAAAGTGACGGCGGTTCGTTATCAGCACTGTCCAACCACCGCCTGACATGTATTAAATGCCTTGAAAGACTAAACTGACATGACAGCTATCATGTGCGTCATGGTCGAACTTGATGGAATCGACAAGATATAATCCGATCGAGCCGTTGAAAATCATATCGTTTCTCGCCATATTTCTTTCTGAGAAATGAGGGGACTATCTATATACGGTCGAAATGAATTTTAGCCTTGGTATTTCCGGTACGGTTCGAAGAGTGGTGTATCGAAGTAAGATCCCGAAGGGGAGAACGAACTAACCTAGAGCCCGGGAAGGCCGGTCCGTATTGAGATCGATATCATAATCAAACTCGAACAAGAATCGAACCATGGCGCGGGTTGATCTATCGTGCTGATAATCCAAAAACCAACCTACATCGACCTAGAATCCATCCGAGGGCTCGAACCAGGATCGGGCTCGAGCCAAGATCACGAGTTCGAGCCGAATTCAAGCTCGAACCAAAATCGAGGATTCTAAGCAAGATCGAGCTCACACTGAATGTTTATTTTATTATACTTGGAGCCAACTAGAGGGAATCTTGACAGAAATTATGGTAAAGCTGATTTATCATGGGTATCCCACTGAATGTTTATTTTATTATACTTGGAGCCAAACCCTTTTCACTATAAAAGGGCTTGTTTTATCTTTCTTGGAGGACAGCTTTCTGGAGACTTAGACTATCAAAAACTGTATTATTTCCTCTATAAGGAAGAGTGATCTTTCTAGTTTCTTAGATTGATTCTATTTTGTTAAATCCTAAATTCATTGTTCATAATTGATTCGCCTGGATTACGTTTTCTCTAACTCATATTCATCCTTTTATTTATCCCAACATTCTGTGTTAAGTTGTACCACATATCTTCGGAATTGCGTATAAATTCAACTATATTCATTTTTCGGGTAAACACAACTAATTAATCGCCTAATCGAAATGGGTAATGAACGGCGGTTGCTCACGAGAATATCGATATGTATAAGATGGCATAGAGTCCTATTTTGCATAGGGTAAGGAAGTCTACGTGTTCATCACTTCCAGGTGGCGACAAATAGTTCAAAAAGAAAGTAATTGTCGTTGGTAATATAAGACCACAAAATTCAGCTATCCAAGAATCCAAATGGTGCAAGAAAAGAACTTGGTGCATCAAGAAGGGGCACGTGGTATCTCTACACGGAACTGGCAGTTAAATTGATGTCATGTTAAATAGAAACAAAGATTCTAGTTATTAAAACAATTATTGCAGCGAAGAAATTCCATGTATTTTGGTCTACGTGGAAACTGATGGTCTTTCCCATAGTCATTATGAACCATCAACTGCAATACAATCATTTTTTCAATTCAAGGAAGAAGCATGTCCAAACATGAATCACATGGGTATCTTGTTTGATCAGACAAGATGAAAGACATCGACACCATCCTATGACAGAGAAGTGATAACTTTTATTCTCGGTGCTTTGGTGATCACGTCCTAGAGAGCACTCAAGAATACAAATACATGTAATCTCTAAGTACTTCAAGCCTAGTAGAATGGAGTGTGGCAAATTCATTCTCCTCACAAGTCTTTGAAGCATGGGTATTTATAGGCATATAAATTTTATTAAAATTAAATTTATAAAATAATTTGGACTATATTTTAAATTTAAAATATATTAGTCCAAATAAATATTATGGGCTAATATAATTGAATTAATTATATAAATCTAATATATATATGGATTAAATAAATAAGTCTTAATCCATTGGGCTAGCCCATTTAATTGGGCTAAAGTGATGAGTCCACTTTATTAAGCCCAAGTTGTCATCTTCCTAGAGGCCCAGTTTGGCGCCACGCGTCAAATGACATGGCGCGCCAAGTCAAACAAAAGAGCCAATGAGATCATGCCACGTGTCAAAATGATAAGGCATGCCAAGCCAAATTAAATGGCCAATGAAATCGCACCACGTGTGCAAGTGACATGTTCTGATCAATCAAATTGGGCTTTGTCACACTTCAATTTGATTGGTCGGAAAGAGTTTGTTCTTATCATAACTCTTCCCTCCCACAACTATAAATAGGGGTCTTCATGAAAAGAGATCAGAAGTTATAACAAGAAGCAAGAGGGAGCTCGTGAATCAAACGCCGCAGATTTCTCTAAAAGCTACAAGCATTCAAGTGTTCTAAGGAGTAAGGATTAAAAGATCAAGACGAAGATTCAAGAACAAGCTGCAAGCCCTTGGATTAAAAATACGTCAAGATCAAGATTAGGCCTCAAGCACTAGGATTAAAATAAATTAAAATTCAAGATCAAGCTCAAAGGCTCTTGAATTTATTTACTATTGGAAAGAAGAATCAGATGATTCATAGAGATTGTACACTCAAATATTTGAAATAAAATACTACGATTGTTGCAGTATTTTTCAGTCTCGATTATTTTTCTCGACCCAATTTATTGTCTACAGGTTTCATCAAAAATCTATATTTGTTATTTATCTTTTCTACACAATCGGTTCTCATTTAAATAGAGACCTTTTAAAAGCAAAACCTGGCTTCATCAAAAACCTATATTTATTGTTTGTATTTTTTGAAACATTTTAAATATTTTATGAAAATAATGGACTTGTTTATTTTTCTAAAGATATTTTATTATGAATTTTTTAGTTCTATTGTATTTATATTTTTATTTCATAAAACATATTTATGAATGCTTTTCTATCAATCATAACATTAGATTTCTTTCCATTATTTTGTTTTCACGTTTAAAATGGCAAGTGTTTTCCTTCACGCGAACAAATGTATGAAAAAACAACACAGAGATCATACTCCTCTCTCTTTTTTAATCTCCAAAATAAATAAAGGAAAAAAATCACTACTAGAAATTCGACAAAAACCGACCAAGATCGATCGACCAACTTTGGTCGGTAAAAAAACCAACCAAAGTTGGTCGGTAAAAAAACCAACCAAAGTTGGTCGGTTTTTCAAAATATTTTTTTTTATTTTTTTTTTTACGAAACCGACCAACTTTGGTCGGTTTTCTTTGGCGCAAAAATGCGAGAAACTATTTTTGAGTCCCGCGAAATTTATGTTTCAAGAAACCGACCAACTTTGGTCGGTTTTTCAATTAATATAAATAAAAATTAATATTAAAAAAACCGACCAAAATTGGTCGGTTAATTCGGCGGGTCATTTAAAAAAACCGACCAACTTTGGTCGGTAATTTTACTTTTTAATAAAACCGACCAACTTTGGTCGGTTATTTTCGTGCGAAAATACAATTAAAGAGTATAAATCAAATAAAAGACAGTCTTAAAACAAAATGTACCAATGGTCTAGTGGTAGAATAGTATCCTTCCACAGTACAGACCCCGGTTCGATTTTCAGATGGTGAATCTTTTTATTACATAATTAAAATACCGACCAACTTTGGTCAGTTTTTTTTGCAATATTATTTTTTTTTTGAATTTAATTGACCGACCAAAGTTGGTCGGTAATTTCCGACCAACTTTGGTCAGTATTCCTTTACGACCACAAAAATATCGTCCACACGTAAATGATCGCGTTTTGGTCGATTTTTGGCCATTACCAACCAACGTTGGTCGGTTTTTTTGGTCGGTTTTCACCGGATTTCTAGTAGTGAACGAAACCCAAAACTGATTTTTATGATAGTAATATATGGATGTTAAGCTAAACCAACATATGAAAAGGAAAAAATGAACATCGCATGCTTCAGCATATACTAAGTAATGAAAGTGTTTTTAAATTTATTACACATGAAAAGTAGTCAATAATAAAAAATAATAAGTCAACCTGAATTTACTCCTGAATTTTTTGTATAAAATAATAATTGTGCTCCTGAATGTTTTGTCAACCACAAACAACACAAAAACAATCCTATAAATTAATAAGTCACAACATATATCGAAGGTGAAATAAGAAAGCCACGACAAGAAGAAATAAAAAAACAAAAGAAATAAGTTCATCCATACTTACCGGTGGAAGAAAAACATTCAGTGCAGGCACTTCTAAAATAATGAGGCAACATTGCAGCTAGTCATATATTTGGAGCTTCTTCAACAATATGTAGGAATCTTAAAGCATATGATATTTATGTGTTATTTTTGCCGGTATATTAGTGTTATCAAAATAGTGAATGATTTTATGGATATTTTGTAGAAATCTATCAAAAGAATGAGTAGTGACAATTTGTATTTTAGCTTTGGATAGTGACGATTTGTTTCTTTAGCTATTTGTTTCTATTTGGCTTTGTAAATGGAATGGTCGTGACTATTAATGAAGGGGTATGAAGCATTGTTTTGTGGGTTTTTTTATAGCGTAAGTTTTTTAACTTTTTGTTTTTGATATTTAGAATGGTATTTTAGTGATTTAACTTTTTGGTTTTGAGCTTTCCACTTTTAATCTAGTACTATTTTCTCGGCACGTGTATTGCATGTGTGTATCGAGTTCATTAATACACGTTATTACAAACTAACATTAAAATTATTAAAATAAAGTTTTAAGCAAGTATAAGTATACATGAAAGAATATAGTATAATTTTTTGTGAATGATCATTGAGGATCGTAGTCAATTAAATTGTTCGTCCGAACCTACAAAGATGAACAATCAAAGTATAATTACATACATGTGATTTGAATACCTATTTATGAATTTGAGGTTAATAACTTATAATTAAGTGTATCTCACCTAATACTTCCTTGTAGACGATATTCCTTGTGTATGTTTCTTCCATCAATTTTGGTTGTTCTGTTATAACCAGCACTCTTATTGTCGACATTGATATCTCTCTTGAAAGTGCAACGTAAAGTTGTCCATGTGAGAAAACATGTTATGGTAGATACAATCCAACATTAGGTATTATTTGTCCTTGTGCTTTATTTATTGTCATTGCACAACATAAGCGTACTAGGAATTGCTTCCGCACGAATTTGAAAGGATATCCTTCATTTTCAAGTGGACTAAGTTGGATTCTTGGAATAAAAACATGTTTCTTAGCTGATTGACCCGTTGTAATTTCGGCATGTATGACATTGTTGTCATATCCTCTCCAGATCATCCTTGTACCATTGCATAAGCCATTTGAAGGGTCCAAATTTCTAAGTAGCATGATGTGCACATTTTCTTTCAAAACTAACCTATTTAGGGGAATATAGATATGTTTAATTTTATTGGTATTTGCACACACACACACACACACACACACACACACACACACACACACACACACACACACACACACACATATATATATATATATATATATATATATATATATATATATATATATATATATATATATATATATATATATAGAGAGAGAGAGAGAGAGAGAGAGAGAGAGAGAGAGAGAGAGAGAGAGAGAGAGAGAGAGAGAGAGAGAGAGAGAGAGAGAGAGAGAGAGAGAGAGATGTACCTATGTGGAGGAAGACCATTTAGTGTTAAAGTGTTGAGGTATTCTTCTTGAGAGTAGTTGTTGGTATTATTTTCTGTAGAGTCAAAACTAATAAATATCTTGCTTTCAGCTGGAAACTTGGCTATCAACATTTCATTTAGTTTATCTACAAATTCATTTCTACTTGCTAAGATAGCTCTTTCTGCTATGAACTATGCAGAACTAGCATTTTGATGTAGTGATGGAAATATTTCTCTTATCAAGCATTCCTCTGCTTTATCATCACTATTGTGTTTAATAACTATTTGTTCTGGAAGACATATTAAATTTTTCTTTACTGTTTGCTCATCCCAGCTACCAACACGAAGTAAGAAATTACTGAAATTTGGATCTGCTCTTGCTCTCATATTAGTTGTGAAATATATCTTTTTCATTAAAGGCCACAAATATGATTTCACTAAACTTGCGTTAACCGTCTCTGCTCTTGTAGATTTTGGAACAACTGGCAATACTTGTCGGAAATCGCCTCCAAAGACCATTACTTTTCCACCAAAAGGTACATTGACATCCATTATATCGCGAAAGCTCCTGTCAACTGTTTCAATTATTTGACACTTTTCCATGGGTGCTTCATCCCATATTATTAATTTTGCTTGTCTTATTAACTTAGCAACACCACTCTGTTTTGACATTTTTGTCTTAGTTGTATCATTTGTTTGAAGAGGTATGTCAAATCTAGAGTGACTTGTACGACCTCCTGATAATATTGTTGCTGCTACACCACTGGTTGTAGTTGCCAAAGCTATCATACCTTTTGATCTAACATTTGCTAGTAATGCACGATATAAGCATATTTTTCTAGTTCCCCCATGTGATGACCCAAAAGGTTATCTTTAAATTTAATAATTATTTTTATATTCTGAGACCTCAAACAGCACTACTCATCATTCTTCGACTTACGTGCGCAGTCCGTATAATTGTCTGAAAAGTTTTTATATGAAAAATTGATTAAAATGAGAAATAGAACCTTAAAACTCAACTGAGTTGACTTTGGTTAATTTTTTGAGCAAACGGACTCGAATTAGTATTTTGATAGTTCTGTTAGGTCCGTATCGTGATTTGGGATTTGGGCGTATACCCGGAATTTAATTCGGAGGTCCCTAGCTCGAGTTATCACATGTTGTCAAAATTTTTAAGTTTAAAGGTTTAATGACTTAAGAGCTTTGACTAATGTTTGACTTTGTTGATACCGGATTCGTATTTTGGTTCCATAATATGGTATAGCTCCATTACTATATTTATGACTTGTCTGCCAAATTTGGTGGGAAACGGAGCTGGTTTGTCGTGATTCCGGCGTCCGGTTGTTAAAATAGAAATTCTAAAGTTTCTTAAAAATTTCATTTGATTTGGTGTCAGATTCGTAGTTTTAGGCATTATTTTGGTGTTTTGATCGTGCGAGCAAGTTCGTATGATATTTTTGGACTTATGTGCATGTACGGTTTAGAGCCCCGAGGGCTCGGGTGAGTTTCAGATAGCCTACAGACCTTTTGAACTTTGGAAAAATCTAGTTTTTGAGCTTCAGCTGTCATCTGGTGCATAGTGCTTCGCGATCGCGAATAGGAAATTGTGAGCCGTATTTTTACCCTTCGCGCTCGCGAAGATAGGCACGCGATCGCGGAAGGTTAGCTCCCAGTGCACCGCGAACGCATAGAGTTGATCGCGTCCGCGTAGAAAAAATGAAGGAAGAAGCTGGGCACGCCATTTGTGCTACGCGATTGCACAAGTCAGTGCGCGATCGCGTAAGGCTGAGAAAATGTTCTCCGCGATCGCATGACCATTTACGCAATCACGTAGAGTTAAAAATCTGGGCATCCAAAATATGATTCGTGATCGTGAAGAGTAAAATGGAACTAGGCAAACACGTGCTACGCGATCGCGAAGGAATTTCCGCGATCGCATAAGGTAAAAACCTGGACAAACAGAACTTAAGTTCTGTAAATGGGATTTCGACCCATTTTCTACCATTTTCGATTTTGAGCTCGGGCAAGACGATTTTCGGGCGATTTTTACGGAAAAATATTGGGGTAAGTATTCCTCATCCTATATTAATTATATTTTATGATTTCATACTTATTTACATCATGAATCCGTGGATTTATGGAATAAAAATCAGTTTTTTATAAAATCTTCCAAAAATATAAAATTAAGATTTGAAGGTCAATCTGGTGTCGGAATTCGATAGTACTATTGAACTCGTATCGGAATGAGTGTTCAGATTTTGTGAGTTTTTTCGGGATTCAATACGTGAATCCCACGGTTGATTTTTGAGATGAATTTCAGATTTTAATCCGAAACAAAAATTAGTAAATTCATATGAAATTAATTTCTACGATTTGTATTGAATATATTGAATTGTTTATGACTAGATTTGAGGATTTCAAACCCTAATTCATGAGGCAAGGGTGTATTAGAAACTTGAATTTGGTTGCGATGCGAGGTAAGTGTCGTGGTTAACCTTGACTTGAGAGAATAGAACCCTTGAACTATTTGCTATGTGAATTTTATGTGTAACGATGTATAGGCAAGTGGCAAGGTGACAAGTGCCTATACTTTGTCAATTTAATTGTTTGCTTAATTATTTAAACATCTTAAATTATTTTAAGACATGAACTAATTGTTATAATAATTATTTCTCTCCTATTTCTTGTCAAATATTAATTCTTGAATTCCTGCAATAATTGTTACATGCTTATTTGATTTATATGTCTTAATTGCTACTTGACATTTAGCATATTAATAATTAAACTGCCTATTTTCTCCCTGATTTTCATAATTAATTGCTACTTGTCATTGTTTGTTTCATAAATAAATTATAATTATTGTATGCCTTGATGTTTAATAGTTTCTCATTGAACGTGGTATTTATTGTAGTATGTTTATTACATTTAAGAGTTGTTAAAATATATGGGGGGATCGGTTTGCACGCCGCAGCGGAAATAAAAATAAATATATTGGGGGATCGGGTTGCACACTGCAACAGAATTATTTAAAGTTTATATTATATTGGGGGATCGGGTTGTACGCCGCAACAAATTTATTTAAAGTTTATATTGTTGGAGCGGGTTGCACGCCGCAACAGAAATTTATTGAGGAATTATATTGTTGGAGCGGGTTGCATGCCGCAACGGAAGTTGATTGAAATAATAATTGGTTATGACTGCCGAGTTGACTTCAACGGTTAAAATGAGTTACCTAATTTATTTCTATTATTGTTGTTATTATTTGTTAAAATGAGTTAATTGTTGAAAAGAGACACATGTTTTATTTCTATTATTGTTGTTGTTATTATTATTATTGCGTACAGGTTAATGTATGTGATATGCATTAGCCTCGTCACTACTTCGTCGAGGTTAGGCTCGACCCTTACCACTACATGGGATCGGTTGTACTGATACTACACTCTGCACTTCTTGTGCAGATTTCGGAGTTGGTCCCAGCGGCATACTGTAGATTTGCCTGGATACTGCTACCAGAGGAGACTTGAGGTATAACTGCACAACGTTCGCAGTTCTGAAGTCCCCTTCTATCTTATCTTAGATGTGTATTATATTTTAAACAGCTCGAACTTTATTCAGACCTTTATTTATATTATTCTAGAAGTTCGTGCACTTCTGACTCCAATTCTGGGATGGTATTTAGATATCGCGTCTATTATGGATTATACACTTTATTTCAGATTCCATTTTCGCATTTGTTTTCTTTGTTATTAATTAATTTAAAATTGTATTAAAATGGCTGATTATATTCTAACGTTGGCTTGCCTAGCAAGTGAAATGTTAGGCGCCATCATGGTCCAGAAGTTGGGAATTTCGGGTCGTGATAGTTGGTATCAGAGTACTAGGTTACATAGGTCTCACGAGTCATGAGCAAACTTAATAGAGTCTGAAGGATCGGTACGAAGACGTCTGTACTTATCTTTCAGAGGCTATGAAGTTTAGGAACAATATCACTTATTTCTTATCATGTCGAGCGATTTTATTCTATCATCGATGATTGAACCATTCTATTCTTATTCTCTCGCAGATGGCAAGGACACGTAATACATCTACCGACGGACAGGGACCAGAGCCCCCGGTGGCAACTATGGCCAGGGTTAGAGGTCGAGGCCGAGGTAGTGCTAGAGGCCGAGGCTGAGGTAGAGCTTAGTCTAGAGCTCGAGCAGCAACACCTGTTGTAGAACCTCAGGTGGATCTTCAGGAAGAGGTTCCAGTTTAGAATGAACTAGTTGGATCAGTTCAGGTCCCGGAAGAACTCATAGCTACTCCAGTGCTTCAGGACGCTCTAGTCCGTTTGGTGAGTCTTATGGAGGGCGTGGCCCAGAATGGTACATTTCCTGTGGCACCAACCGTCTCACAGGCTGGGGAAGGAGCACAAACTCCCACTACTCCCGCTCCGGAGCAGATGACTCCCCAGAATCAGGCTCCAGCAGTCCCACCAGTTGGGGTAGTTCAGCCAGTTGTTGCGGCACAGGCCGGTGATAGGCCTACCATGTCATCTGAGGCCTTATTGAGACTGGATAAGTTTACTAAGCTCTTTCCAGTTCACTTCAGTGGTACACCTTCTGAGGACCCACAGGATTATCTTGACCGCTACCATGAGGTGCTGCAGAACATGGCTATAGTTGAGACCAATGGAGTCGATTTTACTGTATTTCAGATGATGGGTTCCACCAAGATATGGTGGAGAGATTATACATTGACCAGACCAGTTGGATCGCCTGCATTGACCTGGGAGTAATTTTCACGGCTATTTCTAGAGAAATTCCTCCCTATCATATTGAGAGAGGATTACCGCAGGCAATTTGAGAGTCTACAGCATGGAAGTACGATTATTACTCAGTATGAGTCTCGTTTTGTGGATTTAGCCTGTCATGCTCTCATTTTACTACCTAATAAGGGAGAGAGAGAGTGTGAGGAGGCTTATTGAGGGACCCACTCACCCTATCAGGATTCAGATGGCCAAGGAGATCGGAAGTGAGATTTCCTTTCAGGCGGCTGCTAATGTCTCGAGGAGGATCAAGATGGTTCTTGCACAGGAGAGAGGACAGGTCTCGGATAAGAGGCCTTGTCAGTGCACATTCAGCTCCTATCAGTGCACCACTACTCCAGAGTCACTATAGCGGTTATCCGGCCCATTCGGGTCAGCTTCAGCTTCAGCAGCCACGACATCAGGATGGGTGTTATAAGTATGGGAACATTGGTCACATAAGGAGGTATTGCCCTAGGTTGTCGAGTAACAAATCTCGGCAGGATTCTCATGCCATCATACCGGCACCAGTTGCTTCACCGCCTGCTCAGCCAGCTAGAGGTAGGGGTCAGGCAACTAGAGGTGGATGTCAGACCGTTAGAGGTGGAGTTTAGCTAGTTAGAGGCTATCCCAGAGACA
Organism: Nicotiana tabacum; assembly: GCF_000715075.1. Taxonomy (NCBI): domain Eukaryota; kingdom Viridiplantae; phylum Streptophyta; class Magnoliopsida; order Solanales; family Solanaceae; genus Nicotiana; species Nicotiana tabacum. Next base: position 121,005,611 of record NC_134096.1, on the reverse strand, counting down.
TAGTTCAGAGTGGTAGGGCCCAGCCCCGATTTTATGCTTTTCCAGCTAGGCCTGAGGCCGAGTCATCCGATAACGTGATTACATGTATTATTCCAGTTTTCCATAGAGATGCTTCAGTTCTATTTAATCCATGATCTACTTATTTCTATATGTCCTCCTATTTTGCTTCAGATTTGGTTGTGCCTCGTGATTCTCTGAGTGCTTCTGTGTGTATCTACACCTGTGGGAGACTCTGTTGTAGTAGACCATGTCTATCGTTCATGTGTGATTACTATTGGTAGTCTTGAGACTAGTGTGGATCTTCTACTTCTTGATATGATAGATTTTGATGTCATCTTGGGTAAGGATTGGTTGTCATCTTATCATGCTATATTGGATTGTCACGCCAAGACGGTGACCCTAGCCATACCGGGGTTACCTCAGTTAGAGTGTAAAGGAACTCTTGGTCATTCTACCAGCAGGGTTATTTATTATATGAAGGCTCGACGTATGATCGAGAGAGGGTGTCTAGCCTATTTGGCTTATATTCGTGATCCCAGTGTGAATGTTCCTTCTATGGACTCAGTACCAGTTGTTTGTGAATTTCTAGAAGTATTTCCTGCAGATTTGCCGGGGATGCCACCCGACAGAAATATTAACTTCTGTATTGATTTAGCTCCGGGAACTCAGCCCATTTCTATCCCACCATACCGTATGGCCCCGCCGGAGTTGAAATTATTTAAAGAGAAGTTACAAGACTTGCTTGATCAGGGATTCATTAGACCCGGTGTCTCATCCTGGGGTGCACCAGCATTATTTGTAAAGAAGAAAGATGGTTCAATGCGAATGTGTATAGATTATCGGCAATTGAACAAGGCTACTATCAAGAACAAGTATCCACTGCCAAGAATTGATGACTTATTCGATCAGTTTCAGGGTGCCAAGGTGTTTTCAAAGATCAACTTGAGGTCTGGTTACCATCAGTTGAAGATTAAGGCATCTGATGTTCCTAAGACAGCTTTTCAGACTCGATATGGGCATTACGAATTCCTAGTGATGTCATTTGGGTTGACAAATGCCCCAGCAGCATTTATGTATTTGATGAATCGGGTGTTCAATCCATATTTGGATTCTTTTGTGATTGTATTCATTGATGATATCTTGATTTACTCCAGCAGTCGAGAGGAGCATGAGTAGCATCTTCGGATTGTGCTTCAAACTTTGAAGAATAATCAGTTATATGCTAAATTTTCAAAATGCGAGTTTTAGTTAAACTCAGTTGCCTTTTTGGGGTATGTTGTATCGGCATAAGGCATAAAGGTGGATCCTAAGAAGATTGAGGTTGTTCAGAATTGGCCTAGACCTAGTTCAGTTATAGAGATCCGGATTTTCCTAGGTTTGGCAGGCTATTATCATTGGTTCGTGGAAGAGTTTTCATCTATAGCAAGCCCATTGACCAGACTGACCCAGAAAGGTGTTCCATTCAGATGCTCACACGAGTGTGAGTTGAGCTTTCATAAGCTCAAGACTGCCCTGACTACGGCGCCAATATTGGTATTGTCGCACCTTTTTTTTCCTGGGGGATAGGGAGTTTTTCCAATTAAAGTGACATTAATCAAAATTGGATTATTTAATTTAGTTTAGAGTCGCAACTTGGAATAATTGAGTCACCGGTTTATTTTAAATCCCAAATCGAGAAAATTTAACTATGTTTTAAGGTCCGCAAAAACCAGAAGACCGGTAAGGAATTCTGTTAACCCGGGAGAAGATGTGAGGCACTCTCGGATTCCGTGGTTTTAGCACGGTCGCTCAACTATTAATAATTGGCCTAATTATCTGATTTATTACATGTTTTAGAACCCTTTATGTGTTAATGCTTCTATACCGCTTTTAATTATTTTAAACAATTATGGAATTTATTTAAACAAGTCGCGATATCGCGCACTCGCTTATTTTTGTACATATTGCAAATCGCGCCACGTGAAACGCACCCGCGATCCACAACATGTTAATTTTTATTATTTGAAGTTGGGATCAAGTCGCGTGAAACGCGCACTTGAAATTAGAATTATGTATCATGACTATGCCACTGGAACCGTACCCATAATCACGAAGATTTATTATTAATCGCGCCTAAAGCAAGCTACGAGGTTCGGATATTATTTATTCTCCTAAGATGTGAGATTAGTGAGGCCATGAATTATGAAATCAATTGTGAAAAAAGACCAACTTTTTCTCTTAATTATTCTGGCCCAAATAACTTAAAATTGATCATAGCACAATTGACTTTTTAAAGCCAATTAATGAGTATGTCTAATTACTAGTTCATCAAGCTACTCCACTATTCATTAGTCAATTCAAGTAGTACATATTTTATTAAGCAAAGCCCAACCACCGGGCCCAATCATTTTTTTTAAAAGTCCAAACCTTAATTTTTAATTTCAACTAGCAGACATGGATTTTATCCCCAAAGTTCAAACATTCACTACGTTCCCAAAAAATTATGTTTTCATCAATCTTCATGTTAATCAAACAAGAACGTAACAAAATTTAACAAAGCTAATGAGACCTAACAATTAATACAGAAAAAAACATTTCAATCTTCATGAAGCTAAATAAGATCAAATTAGATATTCAAGCATAATATCTTAACAAAACAATGATGGGAGAAATGGACCTTTACAAGACTGTTTTGAAGCTCGAATAATGGACAAGAATGCAAATAGAGCCTCGACCAAAATCGACAAACGGAGCTCGAACTCAACGACTCAACTTTGGAGCTATTGTTTTTTGTACAAAAGGGGACTATTTTGCTGGGTTTTCAGCTCATTTTTGTCGTGCTTTTTAGCTTGGTTTCCAATTGGTTTCGGGGTTAGAGTTTGGTGATGGATTGCTGGATTTTTTCGAAAGAAAGTTGAAGAAAGCATTATACGAATAAAAATTTCCTTAGCGTAGAATAAGCAAAAATATTTCTCTCAATTCTCTCCTCCCTATTTTTTCTCCTTATCTCCCTTTTTTCTCCTCACATTTCTCTTCTGTTAATAGGAAAATTTTCGGAATTTTTAGTTTTATTTTATTTTATTATTATTTTTTAATTAAAAAGAATTTCCACTTCCCATTTTGCTTCTTTTTAAAAAAAACAAAATTTTCCACTTTTCTTTACTTTTATTTTTTAATTTTTCATTTTCTTTACTTTTATTATATTTAAATTCCCACTTTTTTTACTTTTCTTTTTTTATTTCCCACTTATTTTACTTTTCTTTTTTTAAATTTCCACTTACTTTTACTTTTTAAAAAAATAATAATTTCAGCTACATTTACTTTTATTTTTTAATTCCAACTTTCATTTACTTTTCATTTTTTTTAAAATTTCTACATTCTTAAACTTTTATGTTTTTAATTTTCCACTTTTTTTTTACCTTTTTATTAAATAATTTTCACCTACTTTTACTTTTTAATTCTATATTTTTACTTTTCCTTTTTTTTTTAATTCCCATTCGAATTTTTTTTAAAAATATTAAATTTTTTTCCGATTTTTTTTAATTTATTTCATTTTAAAATAAAATAATAAAATTAAAAATAATACTAATAATAATAATTGATCTTTTAAATTATTATTAATTTTTACCCTATATATATATATATATATATATATATATATATATATATATATATATATATATATAAGTGTAACAAAGCTAAAATATATATATTAAATTTTTGAAAATATTTACATAGTAGAAGGTGATAAAAATTTAAATATAGTCAAAAATTAGGTGCTCAAAGGTATTACCCACATGTTCAGGATCTTATACGGTATATTGCGATGCATCTCACATTGGGATTGGTGCAGTATTAATGCAAGATGGCAGGGTGATTGCATACGCGTCACGACAATTGAAAGTTCACGAGAAGAATTATCTTGTTCATGACTTAGAATTGGCAGCCATTGTTCATGCGCTGAAGATTTGGAGGCATTACCTCTACGGTGTCTCGTGTGAGGTATTTACTGATCATCGTAGCCTTCAATATCTGTTCAATTAAAAAGATCTTAATTTGAGACAGAGAAGATGATTGGAGTTGTTGAAAGACTATGATATTAGCATTTTGTATCACCCCGGAAAGGCTAATGTGGTGGCCGATGCTTTGAGGAGAAAGGCTGTGAGTATGGGCAGCCTTGCTTATATTCCAGTTGGTGAGAGACTGTTCGCTGTAAATGTCTAGACTTTGGCTAATCAGTTCGTGAGGTTAGATGTTTCATAACCTAGTCGGGTTCTAGCTTGCACAGTCGCCCAGTCTTCTTTATATGAGCGCATCAGAGAGCGGCAGTATGATGATCCTCATTTACTTGTCCTTAAAGACATGATGTGGCACGGTGATGCCAAACAGGTTGTTGTGGGGAAAGATGGAGTTCTGCGAATGCAAGGTCGTATTTGTGTGCCTAATGTGGATGGGTTTCGTGAATTAATTCTGGAAGAGGCCCACAGTTCCAGGTATTCTATTCATCCGGGTATCACCAAAATGTATCAAGATTTGCAGCAACATTATTGGTGGAGGAGAATGAAGAAGGATATAGTTTCATATGTAGCTCGGTGTCTGAATTGTCAGCAAGTTAAGTACGAGCATCAGAGACCTGGTGGTTTGCTTCAGAAGTTAGAAATTCCTGAGTGGAAGTGGGAGCATATCACTATGGATTTTGTTGTTGGGCTTCCACGGACTCAGAGAAAATTTGACGCAGTTTGGGTCATTGTGGACAGGTTGACCAAGTCAGCACATTTCATTCCAGTGACAGTTACCTATTATTCAGAGCGGTTAGCTGAAATTTACATTCGTGAGATTGTCCGCCTTCACGGTGTGCCCGTGTCTATCATTTCTGATCGATGTACGTAGTTCACTTCGCACTTCTGGAGGGCTGTATAATGTGAGTTAGGTACGGGGGTTGAGTTCAGTACAATATTTCATCCACAGACAGACGGACAATCAGAACGCACTATTAAGATATTGGAAGATATGATTTGTGCTTGTGTTATAGACTTGGAGGTTTTTGGGATCAATTCTTTCCACTTGCGGAGTTTGCCTATAATAATAGCTACCAGTAGAGCATTCAGATGGCTCTGTATGAAGTATTGTACGGGAGGCGATGTCGTTCGCCAGTTGTTGGGTACCGATTTGGTGCAGGATGCCTTGGATAAGGTCAAAATTATTCAGGTTCAACTTCGCACAACTCAGTCTAGGCAAAAGAATTATGCCGACCGTAAGGTTCATGATATTGCATTCATGGTTGGAGAAAGAGTATTGCTCCGGGTTTCAGCTATGAAAGGTATAATGAGGTTCGGAAAGAAGGGCAAGTTGAGCCCTAGGTATATTGTACCCTTTGAAATTCTTGAAAGGGTGGGTAAAGTAGCCGACATGCTTGCATTACCACCTAGTTTATCAGCGGTTCATCCGATGTTCTATGTGTCTATGCTCTAAAAATATCATGGTGATCCGTCTCATGTGTTAGATTTCAGCTCAGTCCAATTGGACAAGGATTTGACTTACGAAGAGGAGCCGATAACTATTCTAGCCCGACAGGTCCGACAGTTAAGGTCTAAGAGTTATCCTTCAGTTCGGGTGCAATGAAGAGGTCAGCCAATAGAAACATCTACTTCGGAGTCTCAGTCAGAAATGTAGAGTGAATATCCACACCTTTTCACCAGCTCAGGTACCTTTTTATAATTTCTTTCGAGGACAAACGATTGTTTTAGAGGTGGAGAATATGATGAGCCAAAAGGTCATCTTTAAATTTAATAATTATTTCTGTGTTCTGAGACCTGAAACAGCACTATTCATCATTCCTCGACTGGTGTGCGCAGTCCGTATAATTTTCTGGAAAGGTTTTATGTGAAAAATTGATTAAAATGAGAAATAGAGCCTTAAAACTCAACTAAGTTAACTTTGGTAAATATTTTGAGCAAACGGACTCAGATCAGTGTTTTGACAGTTCCGCTAGGTCCGTATCGTAATTTGGGACTTGGATGTATGCCCGGAATTTAATTCGGAGGTCCCTAGATCTGTCAATATTTTGATAAAATGACCTCAGAATCGGAATTTGACGGTTCTAATAGGTTTGTATGATGATTTTGGGCTTGGACGTATGTCCGAATCGGGTTTTGGATAACCCGTGAGCATTTTGGCGCTTAATAGTAAAAATTAACTATTTTAAGGTTTAAAGTTCTTTAAAATTGGTTTGGAGTAGGTTTTTGAGAAATTGAAGTCCGTTTGGAATTCCGAGTTTGGGAATAGTTCCGTATTGTGATTTAAGACTTGCACGCAAAATTTCGTGTCCTTCCGGGTAGTTTAAGTATGTTTCGGCGTATTAGAAGTAAATTGAAGAACTTGAAGTTCTTAAGTTTGATTTAATTTGGTTTGGGGTATGATTCTTAGATTTGATATTGTTTTACACGTTCCGTGAGTTCGAGCAAGTCCGTTTTATTATTTCAAACCTGTTGGTATGTTCGGGCGGGGTTCCGGGGACCCCGAGTGTCAATCGGACGAGACTCGGACCAAGTTGGAAGTTGGGAGCTAAAACTGAAGCTCCCAGCTACTGTCATAATCGCACCTGCGCTTGGCCAGTCGTAGGTGCGACTTTCGCAGATGCGACAGAAGCTCGCAAGTGCGGCACTCGCATATGCGAGATTTTGAGCGCAGAAGCAGAAATGGGAAGGGACAATCCACCGCAGATGCGGACGATTTGCGCACCTGCGAACGCACAGGTGCGAAGCTTTGTGCGCAAATGCGAGAATTGTCCGGGAAAGTGAAACTCGCACCTGCGAGAATTTTTTCGCAGGTGCGGAGCCGTAGGTGCGTTCCAATTTCCGCAGGTGCGAAAGACCTGTTTGGCAGAAAGCTTAAAAGAACAGGATTTCACTATTTTTGCCAATTCTTCTTCTATTTTTGGGCGATTTTAGAGCTTTTTGAGAGGGGATATCAACTAGCAATTTGGAGGTAAGTTAATCCTACACCCCTTGAGTTAAATACATAGATTATAACTAGTAAATCTTAGAAATCAAAGGTTTAGGTAAAAAACCTAGATTTTTATAAAAACGAGATTTTGACCACGAAAATGGTTATGGAATTGATAGAAATTATATATTTGAGTTCTTGAGATTATGGGCAATGTTTTCATCCGAAAATTTCCGGAATTCGGGCACGTGGGCTCGGGGTTAAATTTAGAAATTTTACCATTTTGGATAGGGTAATTTATTTAATAGATGAATTTTGAATTATTGAGCATATATTAATTATTTTATATTACTTTTGGATAGTTTCGGATTTTTTTGGCATTGAATCGAGAATTTTACGTGACGAGATAATCGGAAAGTGAACTTTGAGACGAGGTAAGTCTATTGTCTATTCTTGTGAGGGGGAAATTACCTCATAGGTGATTAAATTGAATAATTGTTGCTAATTGCGTGGGGCTACGTACGCACGAGGTGACAAGAGTCCGTGCGTAGCTACTATTAATGCTAAAGTCCGGGTAGTTTAGGACTCAAAGCATGAATTACTTGTGTAAATTATATTTTTTGTTTAATTAATATTAATTGATATATATATATATGAATATATTGTGAATTGTTGGATAAAGATATTAAACATATATATATATATATATATATATTGTGAATTGTTAGATCAAAATATTACAGGATGGAAAATTTATATGTTTGCTTTTCTATTTAAATTAGTTAACTGTTAAAAGAAATTATTCTTCCTCCCGAATTGATCTCATAATAAATAAACTCTCCTTCCGGAGGTACATAAGAAAATGTCCTCCTTTCTTGTGGAGCGGGCCGAACGTCTCGGCAGGATAGATGCATCTATGGATCGCGCCGCACGTCCCTCGACAGTATACATGACACTCTGGATCGGGCCGTACGTCCTTGGCAGAAATCGTGCTTAATAATAATAATAATTACACGATACTCTAATAGCTTATTTCAGCTTGCGAAGCTAATTGATAAATTGAAAAAATCCTTGGAGTTCATTGAATTATTATTCTTGCTTGTTAAAGAACTAATTATTATCCCTATAAATGATATTTAATTGATAAACTGGAAATTATTTGAATTGAAGGAATTTAATTAATATATTGAGAATTGTTGCATTTGAAGAAATTTAATTATTTCCGCTGATTAAATAAATTATTTTAAACTTAGTAAATCATACTAATTTAAATATCCTAGTTGTATTTCAATTATTATTATTGACTCATAGTGAGTGTCAAAGCCGGCCATCTCGTCCCTACCACTTCGAGATTAGGCTTGATACTTACTGGGTACACATTGTTTACGTACTCATACTACACTTGTTGTACTTTTTGTGCAGGAACTGAGGCAAGTACTAGTGGGGGACCTATCGTCTTACACCCACGTTATCCAAGGGCATAATGGTGAGTTGTTTCTCTGATCCGTTCTGCAGCTACTAGTGTCTTTCTTTGTATTTTTTATTCTGTCTATTTTTATTTCAGACAGTATTTGAGGTTTTGTATAATCTACTAGATGCTCATAAACTTGTGACACCAGGTCTTGGCACATACATTGGTAGAGTTTGGGTTTTATTATATATTCTTGGTTTTAAATTTTATCAATGTATGCTTAATTTATTAGTTGGCTTACCTAGCTATAGTGTTGGGCGCCATCACGACTTATATGTGAAATTGGGTCGTGACAGAACTCTAATCTTCAAATTTAAATTATTTCTTAGAACAAAGCAGACAGTAATTATTGTAAACAAAGATTGTGGAAAACGTTAAGGTACAAGTATAATAAAATAATAGGGTAAACAAAACAAATAGAGTTATAACTTGAATTAACGAGAGAGAAATATCGGCTACGATTTATGGGCGAAAATATATGGATTAAATTATAATGGCGGCGAAGATATGTGAAGCAAGGAGATTGTGGAAAAACGATAAATAGGAGAATACTAATTGAAAAACATAAGGATTTGGTGAAGGAAAATTAGGATTCCATACCTGTTGCTTTAGTAGAGAAGAATAAATACTGGAGGGTGGATATAGACCTAAATTATGGTACGCACGAGGTGACGAGAGGCCGAGGGAGGGCTCCAGCCCGTGGTAAAGGGCGAGGACGCCCCAGGACTGTTCTAGTTATGTCGCCAGTGGGTCCAACAGAGAATCCCATTATTGAGAAGCAAGGTGAGGTTCCTGTGGCAGAGCCAGCTCCGGTGGATTTCACATCTGCACCGGGATTTCAGGATGTCATGGGTCGTATGCTGCGGTTCATGGACAATATGACTCAGGCCAGTTTATTTCTGGCAGACCCAACCACTTTTCAGGCGGGCGGGAGAGCACAAACCCCTACCGCACAGGCTCATAGACAGGTAGTTGCTGTATATCAGACCCAGGGTGCACTACCCGTGGGTTGAGCCCAGCCAGTGGCAGCAGCTACACCTGAGCCCAGACCAGTTGTAGCCGCCGATCCTCAGAAATTATTGGATAGATGGACTAGACTACATCCTCCTGTCTTTGGGGGTGAATGACATGAGGATCCACAGGACTTCATTGATCGTTCCAAGGATATACTGTACAACATGAGGATATTGGAATCTCATGGGGTTGACTTTGCTACTTTTCAGCTAGAGGGCAGAGCCCGTAGATGGTGGCAGTTTTATGCTCTTGGCAGACCAGCAGATTCTCTTCCCATGACTTGGGACAGGTTCACTCGTATCTTCCTGGACAGGTATATTCCACCCTCCTAGAGGGAAGAGTTACGGTTTCAGTTTGAGCAGCTCCAGTAGGATCAGATGTCAGTGACTGATTATGAGGTGAGGTTTTTCTGAATTATCTCGCCATGCACTTATAATACTCCCTACTGAGGCAGAGAGAGTGCGGAGGTTTGAAGCCGGTTTACATACTGGTATTCAGGCCACTATGGCTCGAGAGGTTTAGATGGGTACTTCTTATGAGCGAGTTGTGGAGATAGCCTGGAGGATTGAGGGTGTGAGTCAGCGAAGCCGAGAGCAGATTATGAGAGATAAGCGGTTCAGGTACTCTGGAGAGTTCAGGGGTGCTCCGTCTGGGGGAAGAGTTCAGTTTGTGAGGGGGCAGTCCAGCAGACCCCCATATCCAGCACCACCACCTCCTCGAGGTGCTCCAGTGCGACCTTATCTCAGTGCTATACCAGAGAGTTCTTACCGCCCACCAGCTATTCAGGGTCCTCCCAGTAGGTATTCAGTTCCCCAGGGCCCGACACTTAGTCAGCAGCCCATCGCACCGAAAAGTTATTATGAGTGCGGGGATCCCAGTCACATGCGGAAGTTTTGCCCCAAGCTTCGGGGTAGACTAGTACAGCAGGGTTAGCAGCCTATACTTATCGGACCAGTTGCTCCACCAGTAGTCCGACCACTAAGAGGTGGAGGACAAGTAGGTAGGGGTCATCCTAGAGGTGGAGGTCAGCCAGGCGGAGGCCAGCCTATTGGCGCTCCAGCTCGGTTCTATGCTTTTTCAGCTAGACCAGATGCAGAGGTCTCAGATGTTGTGATTACAGGTATTATTTCTGTTTGCGGCAAAGATGCCTCAGTATTATTTGATCTAGGATCCACGTATTCATATGTGTCATCTCTATTTGCTCCATTCCTAGGTGTTTCTCGTGAGTCCTTGAGTACTCTTGTTTATGTTTCCACTCCTGTAGGCGATTCTGTTATGTGAACCGGACCTACCGGTCTTGTATTATTACATTCCGTGGTTATGAAACTAGAGCAGATCTCATATTGCTCGAGATGATCGATTTTGAAATTATTCTGGGTATGGAATGGTTATCTCCATATCATGCTATTCTATATTGTTATGCCAAAACTGTTACCTTGGCTATTCCATCTTTGCCTAGGCTGGAGTGGAAGGGTTCGTCGGTTAGTTCATTTAATCGGGTTATTTCTTTTATAAAGGCTCAATACATGGTTGAGAAGGGTTGTTTGGCTTATCTAGCCTATGTTCAGGATACTACAGCAGAGACTCCGGCTATTAATTCAGTGCCAATAGTTTAGGAGTTCTCCGATGTATTTCCTTCCAGGTATGCCACCTGATCGTGATATTGATTTTTGTATTGACTTGGCTCCAGATACCCAGCCTAGATCTATCCCACCGTATCGTATGGCTCCGAAAGAATTGAAAGAATTAAAAGAACAACTTGAAGAGTTACTAGCCAAAGGGTTCGTCAGACCGAGTGTATCGCCTTGGGGTGCACCGGTATTATTTGTGAAAAAGAAGGATGGAACAATGCGGATGTGTATTGATTATCGCCAATTGAACAAGGTCACTATTAAGAACAAGTATCCGTTGTCGTGTATTGATGACCTATTTGACCAGTTGCAGGGTGCTAGGGTGTTCTCTAAGATCGACTTGAGGTCGGGGTATCATCAATTGAAGATTCGAGATTCGGATGTTCCGAAAACTGCTTTCCGTACTAGATATGGTCATTATGAGTTTCTAGTAATGTCTTTCGGTTTAACTAACGCCCCCCGGCATCGTTTATGGATCTAATGAACAGGGTATTCAGGCCATATATTGATTCATTTGTCATTGTCTTCATTGATGACATTTTGATCTACTCGCGCAGCAAGGAGGAACATGAGCAACATATGAGAGTAGTGCTTCAGACATTGCGGGAACAAAAGCTATATGCTAAGTTCTCTAAATATGAGTTTTGGCTAGAGTCTGTAGCATTTTTGGGACATATTGTATCGGGTGAAGGTATTAAAGTTGATCCCAAAAAGATTGAGGCAGTTCAGAATTGGCATCGTCCCACTTCGGCGACTGAGATCAGAAGTTTCCTGGGTTTAGCAGGTTATTATCGTCGGTTCGTGGAGGGCTTTTCATCTATTGCATCACCTTTGACCAAATTAACCCAGAAGGGTGCTCCGTTCCGATGGTCTGATGATTGTGAGGTGAGCTTTCAGAAGCTCAAGATAGCATTGACTACAGCACCAGTGTTTATGTTACCTTACGGTTCGGGAATGTATACAGTGTATTGTGACGCTTCACGCGTTGGTTTGAGTTGTGTATTGATGCAGGAAGGGCGAGTTATTGCATATGTTTCATGTCAGCTGAAGCCCCACGAAAAGAATTATCTGATACATAATTTGGAGTTAGCTGCGATTGTTCACGCTCTTAAGATTTGGAGGCATTATCTTTATGGGGTGTCTTGTGAAGTTTACACTGGTCATCGCAGTTTGCAGTATTTGCTCAAGCAGAGGGACCTAAATTTGAGGCAGCGCAGATGGCTGGAATTACTAAAAGATTATGATATTACTATCCTATATTATCCAGGCAAAGCAAATGTGGTTGCAGATGCCTTGATTAGAAAGACGGAGAGTATGAGTAGTTTGGCTTTCATTTCAGCAGAGGAAAGGCCATTAGCCTCGGATATTCAGTCCTTGGCTAATGGATTTGTGCGGCTAGATATTTCAGAGCCCAACCGAGTTCTTGCATGTGTCGTAGCTCAGTCTTCACTATTTTAGCATATCAAGGCTCGCCAGTATGATGACCCACACTTAATGGTTCTTCGAGAAACGGTACTACAAGGTGGTGCCAAGGAAGTTACTATTGGTGCGGATGGTGTTTTGCGACTCCAGAATCGTCTGTGTGTTCCTAATGTGGATGAACTGAGGAAAAAGATCCCGGAGGAAGCACACAGTTCTCGGTATTCTATTCATCCAGGTGCTACCAAGATGTATCGTGACTTGAGGCAGCATTATTGGTGGCGATGAATGAAAAAAGACATAGTTGAGTATGTAGCTAGGTGTCTAAATTGCCAGCAAGTTAAATATGAGCACCAGAGGCCAGGTGGCCTACTTCAGCAGATGACTATACCAGAGTGGAAATGGGAACAAATTACTATAGACTTTGTAGTTGGGTTGCCGCGGACCTTGAGGAAGTTTGATGCAATTTGGGTGATTGTTGACAGGTTGACCAAGTCAGCACACTTTGTTCCTATTGTGACTACGTATACTTCAGAGAGGTTGGCCCAGATTTATATTCAGGAGATAGTTCGGTTGCACGGTGTGCCAATTTCCATCATATCAGATAGAGGCCCTCAGTTTACTTTACATTTCTGGAGAGCAGTGTAGAGTGAGTTGGGGACCCGTGTAGAGCTCAGCACAGCCTTTCATCCGCAGATCGACGGGCAGTCAGAGCGGACAGTTCGGATTTTGAAAGATATGCTCAGGGCATGTGTGATTGACTTAAGAGGTCACTGGGATCGTTTCCTGCCTTTGGCCGAGTTTGCTTATAATAACAGTTACCAATCCAGCATCGAGATGGCTCCATTTGAGGCTTTATATGGTCGTCGATGTCATTCACCTATCGAATGGTTGGAGCCCGGTGAGGCTAAGTTATATGGTACTGATTTGGTAAAGGATGCCTTGGAAAAGGTAAAGTTAATTCAGGAGCGACTTCGTACAGCACAGTCCAGACAAAAGAGTTACGCGTGATTTATCATTTATGATAGGTGAAAAAGTTCTCTTGAAGGTTTCACCGATGAAGGGAATCATGAGATTTAGAAAGAAGGAAAAATTAAGCCCGAGGTTTATAGGCCCATTTGAGGTGTTGAGACGAATTGGGGAGGTTACTTATGAGCTTGCATTGCCTCCCAGTCTATCGGGAGTTCATCCGGTTTTCTATGTATCTATGCTCCGGAAGTATCATGCTGACCTATCACATGTGTTGGACTTCAGCACAGTTCAGCTAGATAAAAGTTTGGGTTATGAAGAAGAGCCATTTGCCATTGTTGATAAACAAGTTCGCCAGTTGAGGTCCAAGAAGATTTCTGCAGTAAAGGTACAGTGGAGGGGCCAACAAGTCGAGGAAGCGACTTGGGAGGCCGAGGAGGACATGCGGAACAAATATCCACACTTATTTAGCACTCCAGGTATTATTCTAAACCCGTTCGAGGACGAACGTTTGTTTAAGAGGTGGAGAATGCAATGACCCAACCGGTCATTTATACTTTTAGAACCCCATTCCCTAAAATAAAACTCCTCGAACATGCTTTTATTAATTTATGACTTGCGGGAATGGTTGGTTCGGAATTTGGAAGCGTTTGGGTTGAAATCGAAATACTTGGTTTCTTAAGTTAACTTTAAATGGACAAGTTTGACTTCGGTCAACATTTTAAGAAAACGACCTCGGAATCGGGATTTGACGGTTCCAATAGGTTCGTATGATAATTTTGGGCTTGGGCGTATGTCCGAATCAGGTTTTGGATTACCCGGGAACATTTTGGCGCTTAATTGTGAAAATTAACTATTTGAAGGTTTAAAATTATATAAATTTGGTTTGGAGTAGGTTTCTGAGAAATTGAAGTCCATTTGGAATTCCGAGTTTGAGAATAGTTCCGTATAGTGATTTAAGACTTGCACGTAAATTTCGTGTCATTCCGGGTAGTTTAAGTATGTTTCGGCGTATTGGAAGTAAATTGAAGAACTTGAAGTTTTTAAGTTTGATTCAATTTGGTTTGGGGTATGATTCTTAGATTTGACGTTGTTTTACACGTTCCGTGAGTTCGAGCAAGTCCGTTTTATGATTTCAAACCTGTTGGTATGTTCGGGCGGGGTCCCGGAGACCCCGAGTGTCAATCGGACGAGACTCGGACCAAGTTGGAAGTTGGGAGCTAAAACTGAAGCTCCCAAGCTACTGTCATAATCGCACATGCACTTGGCCAGTCGCAGGTGCGACTTTCGCAGATGCGACAGAAGCTCGCAGGCGCGGCACTCGCATATACGAGATTTTGAGCGCAGAAGCGAAAATGGGAAGGGACAATCCACCGTAGATGCAGACGATTTGCGCACCTGCGAACGCACAGGTGCGAAGCTTTGTGCGCAAATGCGAGAATTGGCCGGGCAAGTGAAATTCGCACCTGCGAGGATTTTTTCGCAGGTGCGGAGCCATAGGTGCTTTCCAATTTCCGCAGGTGCGAAAGACCTGTTTGGCAGAAAGCTTAAAAGAACGGAATTTCACCATTTTTGCCAATTCTTCTTCCATGTTTGGGCGATTTCAGAGCTTTTTGAGAGGGGATTTCAACTAGCAATTTGGAGGTAAGTTAATCCTACACCCCTTGAGTTAAATACATAGATTATAAGTAGATTATAATTAGTAAATCTTAGAAATCAAAGGTTTAGGTGAAAAATCTAGATTTTTATAAAAACGAGATTTTGACCACGAAAATGGTTGTGGAATTGGATAGAAATTATATATTTGAGTTCTTGAGATTATGAGCAACGTTTTCATCTAAAAATATCCGAAATTCGGGCACGTGGGCCCGGGATAAATTTTAGAATTTTTACCATTTTGGATAGGGTAATTTATTTAATAGATAAATTTCGAATTATTAAATATATATTAATTATTTTATATAACTTTTGGATAGTTTCGGATTTTTTCGGCATTGAATCGAGAATTTTACGCGATGCGATAATTGAAAAGTGGACTTTGAGACGAGGTAAGTCTATTGCCTAATCTTGTGAGGGGAAAATTACCCTATAAGGATTAAATTGAATAATTATTGATAATTGCGGGGGCTACGTACGCACGAGGTGACGAGAGTCCGTGCGTAGCTACTATTAATGCTAAAGTCCGGGTAGTTTAGGACTCAAAGCATGAATTACTTGTGTAAATTGTATTCCTTGTTTAATTAATATTATTTGATATATTTATATATATGTTGTGAATTGTTAGATAAAAATATTAAAGGATGAAAAATTCATATGCTTGATTTTCTGTTTAAATTAATTAATGGTTAAAAGAAATTGTTCTTCCTCCCGAATTTATCTCATAATAAATATACTCTCCTTCCCGAATTGATCTCATAATAAATAAACTCTCCTTCCGGAGGTACATAAGAAAATGTCCTCCTTTCTTGTGGAGCGGGCCGAACGCCTCGGCAGGATAGACGCATCTATGGATCGCGCCGCACGTTCCTCGGCAGTGTACACGACACTCTGGATCGGGCCGTACGTCCTCGGCAGAAATCGTGCTTAATAATAATAATAATTACACGATACTTTAATAGCTTATTTCAGCTTGCGAAGCTAATTGATAAATTGAAAAATCCTTGGAGTTCATTGAATTATTATTCTTGCTTGTTAAAGAACTAATTGTTATCCTTATAAATGATATTTAATTGATAAACTGGAAATTATTTGAATTGAAGGAATTTAATTAATATATTGAGAATTGTTGCATTTGAAGAAATTTGATTATTTTCGCTGATTAAATAAATTATTTTAAACTCTGTAAATCATACTAATTTAAATATTCTAGTTGTATTTAAATTATTATTATTGACCCATAATGAGTGTCAAAGTCGGCCATCTCGTCTCTACCACTTCGAGATTAGGCTTGATACTTGCTGGGTACACGTTGTTTACGTACTCATACTACACTTGCTGCACTTTTTGTGTAGGAACTGACGCAAGTACTAGTGGGGGACCTATCGTCTTACACCCACGTTATCCAGGGGTATAGTGGTGAGCTGTTTCTCTGATCCGTTCTGCAGCTACTAGTGTCTCTCTTTGTATTTTTTATTTTGTCTATTTTTATTTCAGACAGTATTTGAGGTTTTGTATAATCTACTAGATGCTCATAAACTTGTGACACCAGGTCTTGGCACATACATTGGTAGAGTTTGGGTTTTATTATATTTTTTTGGTTTTAAATTTTATCAATGTATGCTTAATTTATTAGTTGGCTTGCCTAGATGTAGTATTGGGCGTCATCACAACTTATATGTGAAATTGGGTCGTGACAGAACTCATCTTCAAATTTAAACTATTTCATAGAACAAAGCAGGCGATAATTATTGTAAACAAAGATTGTGGAAAACGTTAAGATACAAGTATAATAAAATAATAGGGTAAACAAAACAAATGGACTTACAACTTGAATTAACGAGAGAGAAATATCGGCTACGATTTATGGACGAAAATATATGGATGAAATTATAATGGCGGCGAAGATATGTGAAGCAAGGAGATTGTGGAAAAACGATAAATAGGAGAATACTAATTGAAAAACATAAGAATTTGATGAAGGAAAATTAGGATTCCATACCTGTTGCTTTAGTAGAGAAGAACAAATACTGTGAGAAAATTGCCATAAGGTTATGCTTATAAAGACAACAAATCAACGGGTGCAACTGTTGGGAATATGATCATTAATCTTTGAAAGAGAAGGTGTCACCAAGCGTCAGTTCAGTTCAGTCGTGAAGTTAATCTGAGGGTTTTCTTGTTTATAAAAAATCTAATTTTTAAGAAAATGGCAATTTTGTAGAAATTTATTAAGTGAAGGGTAAAATAGTAATCTGACTTTTAATTAAAAGGTTTCCTTTTTTAATATACCGTAGATAGATAACTTTTTTGGTTTTGGATTTTTCACTTTTAATATATATATAATAAGTTTAAGAGATTAATAAAACGGTCATTTGGGGTCTCTACCACCACCCTTCATAAAAAACACTATTTTCTTGTGGTTGCTGCATAAAAAAGAACGGTAATTGATTAATCAATAAGTAAATAACAACATGTGATTTCTAATAATTTAAACTTTTAAGTAAATGTTCTAGTTTAAATCTCCCTTATCACCTATTATCAAAATACTTGGACCGGTCAACGTCGAAGGGTGGATATAGACCTAAATTATGGTACACGTGAACTTATATTTTTTCTTCCAAATTAAATATTTTACATACATATATTTTTAAAAATAATCTAATATTATTTACTGGCTTAATATTCCAAAAAAGTTGAATGATTCTTGGATCAAATGTTAAGTTATTACCCAAAAAAAGAGAGATTAATTTTCATTAAATACTTTTTCTCGCTTATTTATATAGTGGTGCACCCATGTTTTTATAATCCTATCTAATATTTATTTTTGTGATAAAATGAAGATTACTGGTGTTTTTGCTTGTACTCCACTGGTTACAATCACAAAGGACAGGTGTTCCCTCTTGTCTTGTACTGCACTTTCATGCACCTTCCAAGAAAAGAAACAAACCCCCCCCAAAATGGAATTAGCAAAACGTCAATTGTCCCCTTTAGCATTTTCCCAAAGATATGAAACCAGCAGAATCTTCCAATAATGCTGTATATTTCAAATGTATAATATATACAGTATATATCAATATGTATAGTGGGTGTGAAAGCAGAGGATAATAATGAAATGAAAAAAAAGAAAAGATAAATGGGTGGGTGTTGTTGCTCTCCTGATGCTGACATAACGCACTGTGCATAGCGAACTGCACGGAAAAAGCAAGAAAGAGAGATTTCCAAATGGTCCTTTTTCCCTCTCTTTAGACTTTGTTGCAATATATATGGCGCTATCAGCTACATTACTTCATCATTATTCTCCTCGCCCTTCTTTGCCTTGTAATTCTTGTTCATCTTCTCCTTCTTGTTCTTCATCCTTTGATCAACGCCGAGGGTTCAATTGGAAATTCCTTAGCTTTTCTGGTAATATTTCTTGTCTTTTATTTTCTCTGGTAGATGGGTTTTTCCTTTGAGCTTGCAAATTGATCAAAATTTGATCTTTTGTCTGTTGTATTGAAATTTATGCCAATTTTTGTATCTTTAGTAGATTAATTGATGGGTGTTTCCATTATTTGGATTGTTGGTTGAATACTGAGAGCTAATTAAAATACAGATGAAATAGAAATGCTAAATACAAATTAAACCCTTGCTTTGACGTACTTTTATATAGCTTTCTATCTTAAAGTATCAGTGCAAGAGTAGGTAGTAAATATGTAGCTGGACAGATCAATTTTTACTGAAACAAAGAGTAGCAAAAACAACTTACGCCATTTGTTTCCCTTATCATTTGGATTTAGCATCTTCGTTAGTGCTCTTTTCTGGAGCACTTCAGTTGCTAGAAAAATGCAAGAGAAGTGGTATTTAAAGTAGAACTGGCTTTATGTGTGTCTAAATTTGTGTTGCTCAGCAGGTCCTCCCTGGAACTTGTTTGGCATTATAGCAAGTATAGAGCAACTTTAACAGAGCATGCCATTTTCTTATTGTGGTCGATGTTTGAATATGATTATTCAGAAATACAAGATACCTAATGAGGTGATTGTCCAATTCGTGTTTGATCCAATATACCTGAAGGAAGAACTTGGAGAGTTATGCGGAATTAAAACTACCTTCTTCTAGGATCCTAGAAGAAGGTATATTTAATTCTGCATAAATCTCCAAGTTCTTCCTTGTCAAAGGGGGTAGGATCATGTTGATAAAGGTGACGTTATCAAATACCAATCTACTTCATGTCCTTAGTAACTCTATTTCAGTTAGTAAGAGATTGGAGAAATTAATGAGGAATTTTCTATGGGATGGTGTGAAAGGGAGGGAGAGGACTACGAACCCCATTGAGAGTGGGGGTTCGGAACTTCGAATGCATGAAACCTTAAATAGATCATTGTAGGGAAATTGTTAAGGAGGTTTGCCAACAAAAGGGGAGCTATGTGGAAGAGAGTCATAAGTGCAATGGCAACCGATATCGGTAGTTCATTAGGAAGTAATGTTGTCTGATGGTACAAGTGTGTGGAAAGGAATGAAGGAGAAGATGACCATTTACAAAGAGTAAGGCATGCACGGGCCTAACAACTCAAGGTGTAAAGTGTGCATGGGGCTAGTGCCTCACTTGTCGGTTGCCTTGAGAAGTATAGAAGCTGCCTCACCCTTAGTGAGTCTCATTTAAATATTAACTTTACCTTTTGAAACATTGGTCAGTGCATAGCGATTATGCTATTGTCTAATTCAACTAGTAAGGGTCTGCATTAGTCAATGCCATATTACTTATGCTTATGCTGATGAATGCTACAGCTTGCTTCTACCCAATCCCTTACTTAAAGTTGCAATTTTAATTGCTTTATCTTACATATAGGCATATACAGTATACTATACTCAAGGTTTGAAACTGCTCTAAAAGACTTGGTTATTTCTGTTCTCCTTTGAAGTTATCATTTTATCACCAACTCTTAAACTGAAGTCTGCTTTTTAGGCAAATCAATAATGTTTGTTCTATGCTTATCGTCCAGGCTAGAACCATAGACCCCTTCTCCTGGTGGATTGTGCAGTTGGAAATGATATTAATAGGTGTTATATTATTTATGCTCTTGTGGTGTCCTTAGTTGTGCAGCTATTGTCTCCTCTGGTTCCAGTCAACTGCTTTGTGAATTCTGAAAAGCCATGAAGTATATCTGAGTTAGGACATAGTTTCTTGTGCTCTTTCACTAAATCCTTATTATTTTTACACTTCAAATGTCTTGGAATCTTTGGATCTTTTCTTTTTTTGCAAATCATTTCTCTGAGGAGGTTGTCTTCCCCTTCTGCAGGGATAAACAACATCTTGAGAAGTCAAAGCTATAAAGCCCATGCAATGAGTACAACTGAAGGAAGTATTGTGTCACCGAAAGGCTTGATGGACATGGAGGAAGAACCTGAGCATCTTCTAGTCCTTGTTCATGGCATCTTAGCAAGGTTGGCAACTTTGTTTACTCGCCCTAAAAGGATGCCTCCGTGTCTACAAATTATATATTATGTGTGTGTGTGTGTTTAGAATTAGTTTATATTCTCCTTCTCTGTACACAAGATGAATGGTGATTAGAACATTCTTTGTTCAAATATTATGTTCTAGTGGTAGTGCTATCCGGAATTGGATTTAAGTTTTCTTACATTCTCACTTTCAACGCGCATTATAAATTTGGTTGGAATTTTTTCTGTTTTCCCAGGAGTATGAAACTCGATCTTGCATTTGTCCTGGTCACATACATATCTATATCTGTTTGTATATTACTTTTATATTCCTCAGTTGAACTTTCTTTCATGTTCCTGAGGTGATGATTTACCTCATAATCCATGATTTGGTTGTCAAGTATGTTTCGTCTGATATATGTGTAATGGGCACGGTCTTAAGTGCTGATATCACCCATATACGCCCCAAATATATGCTGATATCATCCATAGATCAAAGATATATTTCTGAAAATTAGCATGCTTCTGTTTGTATCACTGAGATTTCCAAACAATGCAGCCCAGGTGACTGGACGTATGTTCAAGCAGAGTTGAGGAGGCGGTTGGGAAGAAACTTTTTGATATATGGTATAATTTTTAGTGGAACTTGTCGTCATATTTTCATATATTTTTTTTAGTTTTCTAGGTCTTTTCTTGCTTCAATTTCGACTACACCAAGAAAGTAAAGTAACAATATGCTCTTGCTTCA
Source organism: Nicotiana tabacum (assembly GCF_000715075.1). Classification (NCBI taxonomy): domain Eukaryota; kingdom Viridiplantae; phylum Streptophyta; class Magnoliopsida; order Solanales; family Solanaceae; genus Nicotiana; species Nicotiana tabacum. The sequence goes on along the minus strand of NC_134096.1, from coordinate 120,984,364 downwards.
ATCATATGCTATACTGTTGATTACGTGAAAGTGAAGTATCAGCATATATTAAAGTCTACTAATGATCAGCTATTTGGATGACTAGCTACTGCAGTCAATGAAATAAACTGCAAGTACGATGTCTAATTTGAGTGCAAGAGGAATACGAGAAGGTTTTGTTAAATTCCAATTCCTTGTTCCTTCTTTTAATCCCTTATCTTATCAGAACTTGAAACTTATACTTGTTACTGCATGAAACTCCATATCTTACTACCCAAATACTACGATTTGTATTAATAATTATCAAATAACTGATACAATTGGGATCTCAATCTTTTATCTTCTCATTCTTTTTTTTTAAAAATCTTGAATCTTACATATATCTAAATACAGGATGGTATTCAACAAAATCTGAAAGTCCTTTTTTGATTGGTTTGTGTATGCTATCTGACTTTGTCTTTCGTGGTGCGCAGCAAGTTCATGTAATACGTATACTAAAACCTTCACAGGGATTGATGGAGCTGGAGAACGACTAGCAGATGAAGTGAGTATGGTCCCTTTGCTGGTACTTGCTGTTTACTTGTGTAGGTTAGCTTTGTCACTGGTTTTTGGTTAGCTATACAATACCCAAAGCAATAGATCCCTGATAGGTAGTATCCTATGCTGGTACTTGCTGTACAAGAAACAAAGGGTCAATGTACTCTGGCTATTCTGCGGAAAGTGAATAAAGTTTGTAGTGTAGTACAATATTTGCTGATAAATGTCCTTCCATCAGTGCATCAGATATAGATTTTTTAAATTGTTTAAATTGCACTAATAATAGCTGGGTTTTTTCTTTTTTTATTTTACCTGAATCACTGCAACCAAACTGGTAAAGTTGGCCTCGATATACCTTTACTTCATAAGCATATTGCCTTCACTACTTAAATAAAAATTATCTCCGAAAGCTAGTTGTTTCAACCTGCATTCAGTATTCGTCTCAGAAACTTCAATTATGTAAACAAAGTAATGGCCAAATAGTTTCCAGCCACTAATTTCTGACATCAAAACATAACCCTCTTGAACCCGTGCCTTTTCAAGTCTCCAACATGGCTTGTGCTTCCAGTGTGAAACTATGAATGCTCATCCTTTCCTGTTTGGCACATCTGATAATAAACAGGTTAGGCTGGTTGTGAAGAAAAGAGAAAGCCTAAAGAAGATATCCTTTTTAGCTCATTCTCTTGGTGGATTGATTGCAAGATATGCAGTTGCCGCTCTTTATTCATCAAGTGGTAGTGAGCAGTCCGATGATACAGTCACTTCAACTAATGCAAACCTCAAACCAGTAGGCTCCTTAAATGAAGGTTTGATTGCTGGCCTGGAGCCAGTCAATTTTATCACCTTGGCAACACCACATCTGGGTGTGAGAGGGAAAAATCAGGTCTGTTCTCATGGTACAATCTGATCAGTGATCCATGATTGATTCTTATCTCAATATTTTTTGTCCTTCACGAAGTTACTAGATTGTGTCCAATACAATTTCTTTCATAGGAATTTCAGTTGTTTTCATGTATTTTATGCATATATTCTATAATTTTTGAGAATGATAAGTATATATCCTATATTCATGCTTTTAATTGTAAATCTCGTTATGAAGCCTCTACCTGGAAAATTTTGGAACTTTAGTGGACTAGTAAGTGCTTGCGGAATAGACACTAGCTTTTAGCTTTTTTAAAGCAGAAAACTTTAAGACATTTGAATTGGATTTTTCTGAATTCTTCGTTACTTTAAGACTATGTCTGTACTTACTGTGTCTTAAAATATTCATTACTTTAACAGCACCACTTTAAGCATGAGTCAAAAATCTGAATTGTTTCATATTGAATGGGAAAGACTGTGTCAGTACCTATTTACTCAGAAAATTATACAAGTGTTAATCAATATTTACAAGTAAAGAAAAGGAACCATGAAACATCCTATTTCACTAAAGCAAATGCCAGGAATATTTTTGCCTTTTATTACGCAAGACAGATTATATACAGATAATCATTGTGGTGTACTACATACCAAGAATCATTAACTAGACATCAAGCCACATAGTATAACAGAAAAGAAAATGCCTTGCCAGGCCTTCAATAAGTTGTCTCATGTGTGTCAACAAACCTGAAGCATCCAGGAGGATATTAACTTGAGGTCATATTAACTTACATTTAGGAGGATGTTAATTTGCAACGTTAATGTTGGGTCAAACAAATCATCAAGTCTGTAGTTTAAATCATAATCTTTGATACTGTCTCTCAGAATTTGAACGGTATGTTGTTATTAGTAGCTTATCCAGAAAAATAGTGTTGTGATTACTTTGTAATGGCTCCTGACATCAGGACAGTTGATTAGCTTTTATTGTTCAGCTTCCTTTTCTCTGTGGGTTGCCAATCTTGGAGAAAATTGCAGCACCTATGGCTCCTATTTTTGTTGGTCAAACTGGTAGTCAGCTCTTCCTTACGGATGGCAAACCTACTAAACCACCTCTGCTGCTAAGGATGGCATCAGACTGCGATGATGGAAAATTTATGTGAGCATAATTATCCCTACCAGTCCTCGAAGCAGCTGTTTCTCCTGCCCCATTCTCTTTTTACTCTTATGCCTGGCTTTTCCTTCTTGCAGATCAGCGCTTGGCGCTTTCAAATGTCGTGTTCTATATGCTAATGTCTCTTATGATCGTATCCTTTGCATCTCATTTGCTGTTTCTTCATTTAATTAGCAAAAAATAATTCATTGATAGAGTTCATTCCAGTGCCTTTTCTCTCAATTTCTTGACATTATCTAGATATGGTCGGTTGGCGTACGTCATCTATAAGAAGGGAGACAGAACTCGTCAAGGTGATTTGAGATTTACATATCGTTGTTATCTTTTGTTGTCCATAACTATAGCATTGTGAACATTAGCATATAGTCAAGATAAAGACAGAAAAGGACATACAATTATAATTGGTTTAGGTAAGCAATAGTTACTCAAGAGTCCAGATCTGACGTTCAATCTGCCAAGTGTGTGCGGGATTGAATTGAAATTCCTAGGGAAGAGGTTTTGGGATACGGCTTGGAGCAATTCTAAAACCACAGAATGCTGTGTTGTTGATGATTTGGCGAGAGCAACCCTTGCTCTCTCCAATGCACACTCCTCTTTCTCGTAGAACATTCCATAGTATGCTGGGAAAATAATTAATGATAAACAAGGAATTATGTGGTTCTCAAACTTAATTTAGTGATTTAATATACTCTGCAACCATTTTGACAGTTGTAGGTCAGATAAAGAGTTAAGTTGGAAATTGTAGGTGAGCAGTAAGTTCCATGCTAAGTTGCTCGGACACGGGTGCGGTCGGGGATACAAATCCTAGTACGGATATGGGTGCGGGGATCCGGCTAAATATAATTCAAAAAAATAAAAATATTTCTAAATTATGAGAAATTTTGTGGAATACTTACGTATAGCTTGTAAAGTGTGGATTTCCTTTTTATTTTCAAGTTGTAAATAAGTAAATGATTGATTTTCTAGATAAGGTATATTATTTTATTCAAATTTACTTTAGTTTTGATTCTGATTTTGAGAATTAAATTGTATCTCGTCTCGATTTTTTCGTTGTCAAAGTACCCAAAATTGTTTGACCAGATCCGGTACGGATCCCATATCCACACCCATACTAGTGTCGTGTCGACACGGGTGCGGCACCTAAACTGCCGTGTCGGAGCAACTTAGGTTCCATGGTCTAGTGATTAGTACATTTGACTCTGAATCCAGTAATTGCATTTTAAATCTCAGTGATAAAGAGTTGACCCAGCTGCTTTAGAATGGAGAAATGCAACATCCAGTTAGTGTTTTGGTTTCATTACTTTCAAAGTGCTACCATTGTTAGTTCACCTGTGGCAGTTGTGATACAGGATTTGAATTTGGAAAAGCCAGGATTCAAGCAATTCATGAATTAATTTATTCTAAAACTTAAACGCATATGCACATGATGTGTAGGTAATAATCTCTCAATCTATGATAACGCAACTTTTTTTCTATATATTTTTTATTCCTAGGGGATTAAAACTTGGTAAAATTATTTTACACTTCATTTACATCTTCCCTTGAAACGAAAAACCCTTGATATGTTTGGTATACTGAAATTTGAATTAGAAACAGCTACAAGTTTTAGACCCTTCACTTGCATACAACAAGCAAATCAAGGACGGGTATTTCCTTATATGGGAAATTTGATATTTCAAAGTCGCGCTATTTCAAGTAAGAATTATTTGCTAATTTTGTAAAGAAGACATGACTATTTAATGGTGAGTTACTGTATTTCCCAGACAAAAGAATGGATCTACTGTGGACGGAAAGTAGAATTATCTTCATTACTGTTTAAGCCCCAGAAAAAGGTATAGTGTAGTAGCTTATTGTCGGGCGAGGGGGATGGGATGCAATTGTTCTTCCCACAGAGAGAGATGCTCAGTTCTCCTCCACTCCACTGGCACTGCAAATTATGACTGTAGGCCTGGTTTACTCCATGTCTAATTAGTCTTTTTTCTTCGTTCTCTAAATGAGAAAACACTCCAAAATTGGTTTATACTATTCTTTAGTAAAAGGGGAATGAATAGTTCGCACTATGCTCATTGCATTGTTGCGTGAGTCTTATGAGTCTTCGTGTCTAAGTATGTACATATTCCATGTCATGCATGCATACCTTTGATTCTCGTAGTTAGATGAATATAATACGCATAAAAACATGGTATCATGTGAAATCTTATACATTAGCTGGATAATAGCTGTGGAACTCTGAAAAGTTGCGATCTTCTGGAAACAGAGTTTTTTTGGAGTTCATGACACGACAATTTTGTTAAATTGGCAGCCCCCTTGGCGATCGTTGGATGGCTACAAACATGTAATAGATGTGGAATATTGTCCTCCAGCTTCATGTGAAGGACCCCATTACCCCCTTGAGGCAGCCAAAGCAAAGGCGGCAGCACAAAATGCACCAAGTACGCAGAGCACATTAGAATATCATGAAAGTATGGAAGGTAATAGTACTAAGAGAGATGTTTTCTGCTAGTTTCAAATGAATCTCAATGCTACTATATATCTTCTACAGCAAGCTAAAATCTCACTACTCTTTTCGAACAGAGGAAATGATACGTGGCTTGCAACAGTTGGGGTGGAAGAAGGTTGATGTTAGCTTTCACTCGGCGTTCTGGCCCTTTTTCGCGCATAACTTTATCCATGTAAGTTCCCTCCATATTCTATTCCTTTATGTTCCTCCCCATCAGGGTTAATTCGATCACTATTTTCCGGTGACAGGTGAAGAATGAATTCTTTCACAATGCTGGAGCTGGAGTAATTTCTCATGTGGCAGACCACATAAAGCAACAAGAGAAGCAACCTGAGTCCTCCTCATTAATTACACCTAGCTTGTAGCTCTTATAGTTGTACAGGAAGCAATTCAGCGTATATATAAATGATATGAAGCCGCTAAAAGCTTGCTTCTTTTTTATTTTGACGGATACTATAATTGACTGCAAATGTCTATTTGTCCCAAAGTTGCTGGTTTATTTTTTTATGCCGGCTGGTTTCAACGAAGCTAGAAATTTCGCCCGAGTGTATTCAAAATTTAATTTATACTCCTATGTATTAAAAGTAATATTTGCCCTATACAGGCTGTTCAAATTGACCACCCTTCATTGGTAAGTTAATATAATCGATAGTTTTGTGATTTGCTCTATTCCATGTTCATGTTCGACAGGAAAGGTAAATGAAAGAACAGTATTAACGAAATGAAAGGAAAAATAAACAAACTATATATATACACATTGAAATATGGATAACACAAGCAAAGGAACATAATCAGCAGGCCTTAATTCCATCGTAAGTTCCACAGTTTCCCCCCCATTCTCAACCTCAACGATCTAAAAAGAAAAAGATTACCCAACCCAAAACAAGTCTAATTTGCAATGAAACATTTACCCAAAAAATAGAAAACAAGTAGAGAATTGCAAACCGCCTAAAGAGCAAATTGAATCAGATCAATCACATTATAGAACAGCCAGTGGCATTATCATCACTAAACATGTGCCTCGTTCGTTCATCAAAGATCGTATTGTAAGGTAGCTCTGCATAGTAACCGTGAGCATGGCCATTGTAGCCGTGCTCGCGGTAGTTGTAGGAAGAAGAAGGCTGGTGTGCGAAGTAAGTGGCTGGCGTGCTGTAGAATGTGTCGTAATAATGGTGCATGTAGTTATGGTATTCTGAATTGTATGGATATGGCCAAAGTTCAGCTTTCCTTCCAGTTTTTCTCACTGTTTTGAGGACTTTTTTCTGCTCTGCCCATCCTGTTACTGTCACTTTTTGCATGTTCATGTCTATGTCAATGTTATCAACTCCTGAGAGTACCAAAAATGAAACAAGTCAGTCCAAGGGTTTGTCACAAAATATCCATCACCAAGCTGGGACTAAAGAAAATGATAACACCTTCTCAGTATTAAATAACATGTAAAAACTCATCGAGTATCAGAGATTATCACTTATTTGTCATAGTATCTTTAGGAAAATTAATATAAATGTATGGTTTAAATACATTCCGCTACATAAGGGCCAAGTAGACGTACTCTAGCTTCTTGCACTTGAGAAAATAAATTAATAGAAATAGGATAAAAACAGATCAACTCATCAAATCACATTAATGGTTTAGGTCCAAAGAATTATTGGACATTGAGAAAAGTCCATTTTATATCCAAGCATGGAGACACAAAAACCTTACCAGCGGTGTGAATGACGACTTTGGTGTCTATTTGGTGGATAATAATTTAAACGTTGTCTCCAACTAAAATATGTAAGAAAATTATTTAATAGGAAAGATCATTATATATGCTTCATATTATAAATCTATCACAAATGGTAAGGCTGTCTTGCTAAAAGAAAAAATTAAAAAGAAAAGAATAGGATTGTGACAAAAGATACCAACCATCAAGCTTCTTGAGAGCCTTCCTAATTTTGCTTTCGCATCCCTGACAGTCCATGTGCACTCTCATTTCCACAATCTAAAATAATAATGGATAACTTAAGTTAGAGTTTAAGTTTGTAAACTTACACCGTACAAAAATATTTACACAATCATGATACCTAAACGATAATTACAGATAAATTTCTATATAAACAATAATCATCAACACGTTAAAAATGATAACTAATCTGCTATCACATGTTAAAATATACTAATATTATAAAAGCTCTTTACATTATTCCTTACTTTATAAAAAGCATAGTACTCTATTTTAAGCATATATTTGTTAATAAAATCTCTTCTTACAACGGCTACGGCGCAATATGCCAAGTCACCATGAAAACAAAGTAGATATTGTTCCCCATATATAATAGGGGTTTTATTTTATTTTTCATCAAGCTAATTTTTAGCATATATAACACCATCTTATTAAAGTAGAAATATATGTACTGGAATGGAAGAGCCACTTAGTACATCTTCTTCCTTTTTCTTGCATCTTTTCGGAGCCACTAACCTTTACTTAATGCACTTCATGTAATCGACAGAAAAGAATAGTAGTAACAATTACTTCACTCTTTAGTAGTATTAAACTCTCGAATGTTTTATGTACATGGAGCAAATAGTATAGTACTTCCTACATGTTTAGTAACTTTAACGACATAGTGGAGTTGTTCCAATATGGTATAGGATCATCAAAGCTAAGAGGAGCACTCAAGTTAGAATTATCCTCTCTTGCCCTCTCGGTATAATGTGATCAATAACATAATTAATTGCTTTAACACACTGTAATCCAACGAAAATAAACTCCAAAAGGAGAGAACAATAACATATGAAGAGATATAAACGAAGTGCATAAAGTTAGAAAACAAACTTCTTTCTCCATTTTCATATACGCTATGTGATATATGCATGCTTATCTCTCTACAACATAAATATGCAGAAACAGAACCTAAACCAATGTGCGGTTTAAGGTGAAGCACTGGAAAACACAAACACGCACACACACAGAGAGCCTCAAAACATATACACGCACACACTCATAATAACAAAGATGGTGATGCGTAAGTAACATAAGCACAAAAAAAAAGACTATGTAAACAGTCATGAGTTTAGAACGAAGCAGACCGTCATATTGTGTAACTTTCCAGAAGAGGAGCAACACAAATGTAGACTTCCTTTGGATGAAATATCTATAAGCTTTAGTTTAGTTTGTGCCTTTGTATGTCTCTGTGTGTGTTTATATACACAAAACTAGACCTGGACAGGCATGTATATCTTCGTTGGAGCGTTTACACATAAGAAAGAGAAATAAAGATAACCAAAGATAGCTTTTTAAAATGTGATCCGACCCACAATCATATTATCTTTTCCTTTCTCACCCTTTTGTTTGACCCAGCTAGGTTGCTAATTTTTGGAGACAAACCTTGTGCTATGAGGGGCCATAAAAGTTTCAAGAAAATAATAAGAACTGGGTCATTAAGAAAGTACACTGAAGTTGCTGCTTTGATAGACTCCACTCATCTACTCAACTCCTTGTTTGGGGGAAAGGTGTTTGCTATTCATGTGTAATAACGCTAGAAATTCAGTCTAATCTTGATAATACAAACAACGGTGCACAAGGATGGGCATTAGGTGGCTATCGTGATAAGGGTTTTTAAACGAGATATTATCACTTTTAGCCCGCGTCAGAAACTATTTGAATTTGGTAACCGAAAACTTGTATTATAATTTTTGTATATAACATACAGAATGTATATATATACAAAAAATATACAAATTTTATATATTTTTTCGGCTATTATTTTTGCAGCGGCTATACAGTGTCATTTTCCTTTTTAAATAATAGTAGTCCCTTTTTCTTTTATATAATACCATCAATATCATATAATTTTACGTGACTTTTCTTCCTAATTAACAAAAACTTTTTATTTTTTGTTATATCACCACTATTTTCTTTTCTTATTTGTCCTTTGGGCTGATTAATGTCGTTTCTTAGTTTTCGCATGGCACGAATAATAAGGCGTTGATGAAACGAGCAAATTGGAATGGTTATAAGAATGCATAAGAAAATTCATTGAAATTGTAAGGTAGAATATATTAATCTGGGGTAGCTTTCTAAATATGTCAATCTTATATAAAATGCCACACTTACATATATAATATTGCCTACTTGATTGAGTACGAAAAAAGTTTTAACATATTTCAAAGGCTTGCAGTTGCTTCGTAGTTTACATGATCGGATACCTAGCTTTCGTTGAATCTTTTTTTTGTTCTTTAATTTGGTCACATAATAGTAAACGAAGGGAAATAAAAAGATCTGCCAAGCTATGACAAGTTGTTTTACGGAATGTTGCTTGTTGTGAGTAAATAAAGCAAAAGGGGAAGGATGGCTAACTTTGAATGTTATACCATACAAAAGTTCTAGGGCTTCATAACCATGTGTAATTTTAGGGTATCAGTTTTACTTTTTACAAGTTAGGGTGCGGATGCCACAAAGAAAAAGGCGTGTTAAAGAAATTTTCATGCATGTTTGGGGAATAAAGTATGTAGTAAGCCATCTAGCTATTTATGTATGTCATGTACTAGTAGTTCTTAGTAGAGTACTATAATAGTACTAGATTTTCAAATTAACATGCAATAGGCATATATGTCACGTCCTTAGTCGTTAACTAAGCACACTGCACTTGACAATTTGCTTACGATCTTGCACAACTTGCTCACGTTCTTGCTATTCCAAGTCAGCCTTATTACACTCAAGATCGCTAAGAGAATGTAAAAAGAACATAAGAGAATTATTAAATGAAGCTTTGTATTAGAGAGAACTTGAATTGTTTGCTTGGTGAATTACAAATGAATGGCCCCCTTTATATACTAGTCTCCTAGGGGCTAGTGTGTAAATATTAATTGTTGCACAAGTCCTTAATATTTACAAGATAAGGGCTTTCTCTAGAATTCTCTACAAGCCTAGAAGATTCCAAGGACTTTCCTAGCAAATCCGTAGGGATCTAGGGTCTTCCAAAGGAAATGTCCATACTTTTCTAGAATCTTCTCACAAATGCTAGCCTTCCTCCTATGTAAGCTTCCACATGGCTTTAATATATGTCAAATGACACCTATGTGGAATGATGACATGGCGGGTCATCACACTCTCCCCCACCTCATGTTGTGACGACCGCGGCGCAATGCTGCTGCATAAACTCTCGGATCTTATCTTTGAACTGCCATAAGTATTCATATCGTTCCCATGTGGCCTCCTCCGGTGATTGCCCCTTTCAATGGACGAGGAACATAGCCGTGGCTTTTTGCCCTTATTTTCGCCTGTCCTGGTAATCCATGATAGTCCCAATCTCCCTATCATGCGAGGAGGTGAAAGTCATAGGTGCTCGACTTGATTGGCCCCTACTCGGATCATCATTATCTTCATGATATGGCTTAAGCATGCTGGCATGATAGACATGGTAGATCTTAAGATACGATGGCATGTCAAGCTTGTATGAGATCTTGCCTACCTTGGCGACGATCTTAAATGGCCCCTCATACTTGCGAATCGGATTCGATGCATGCCCCGTAGTGCCTTGAACTGTCTTGGGTTAAACTTCACTATGGCCATGTCCCCAACTCTATAGTCCGTGGGACGCCGCTTACGGTCTGCAAACTTCTTCATCTTCTTAGCTGCCCTATCCAAGTAGGACTTAGCAGTGTCAAGATCCTCCTCATCCTTTGACCATATTATAAGCCCCCAAACTCTTTCCCTTGAATGCGACTGGTAATGAATGTGGAGTTTGTGGTTGTTGGCCTGTGGCTAGCTCAAATGGTGTCCGCCCCGTGGACTTACTCCGCTAAAAGTTATAAGAGAATTGGGCGATGTCTAGGAGTCTTGCCCAATCTTTCTGATGCGTGCTTACATAATGCCTCAAGTAGCATTCTAGTAAGACATTGACCCGTTCCGTTTGTCCATCTGTCTATGGGTGGAAACTAGTGGAAAAGTGTAGTTCCGTGCCAAGTATGTCAAATAACTCTCTCCAAAAGTTCCCAGTAAAACGGGGGTCTCGATCACTGATAATATGCCTTGGTAAGCCCCAATACTTCAACACATTCTTAAAGAATAGCTTGGTGGCTTCCTTGGCAGTGCAACCTAGTGAGGCGGGCATGAAGGTTGCATATTTGGAAAATCTATCTACTACCACCATAATAGTGCCATAACCGTCGAACTTCGGTAGGCAAGTGATAAAGTCCATAGTCACGCTCTCCCATGGACGCTCTGCAACTGGTAGTGGCTCCAAAAGTCCTCCGAGTTGTTATTGCTCAACCTTGTCCTATTGACATACAAGACAAGTTTGCACATAACACTCTATGTCATCTCACATGTGTGGCCAATATTAGACTGACTCAACCAAGGCCCTAGTGCAACCTTGGCCTGGATGACCAGCCCACATTGTGTCATGACTCTCCCTTATGATCCGCCGTCTAATGTCTCCAAACTTAGGCACGTAGACCCTCCGACCTGTGGTAAGCAGTAGGCCGTCTTTGACCCAAAAACGTCTCGTATTTCCCTAGTTGGCTAACTCGATAAGTTGTTTGGCTGCTAGATAATGTTCCATGCCTTCTTTTATAGCCTCACGAATGTCCCATCTTGTTGAAGTGATTGCAACAAGCTTGGCTTTCCGGCTCAAGGCATCGGCTACAACATTACCTTTGCCCGACTTATACTCCAGCATATAATCAAATTCGGCCAAGAAATCCTGCCACCTAGCCTGTTTTGGTGTGAGCTTCTTCTACGTCTGAAAATATCTAGTAGCTACATTATCGGTCTTGACCACGAACCTCGACCCGAGCAAATAGTGTCGCCATGTACGAAGGTAATGCATAATGGCAGTCATCTCCTTCTCTTGCACCATGTAACGCCGCTCTGTCTCATTTAACTTGCGGATCTCAAATGTTATGGGATGCTTATCCTACATCAAGACACCCCCAATGGCAAAATCTGAGACATCTGTATGCACCTCAAATGTCTTGGCAAAGTCAGGTAATGCCAAGACTGGCTCCTCTATTACAGCTGCCTTGAGGTCTTCAAATGCCCTTTGACAATGCTTCGTCCAAACCCATGGCTTGTTATTCTTTAGCAACCCAGTCAATGGTGCGGCCTTTGCTGAGTAGCCACTGATGAACTGACGATAGTAGTTAACAAGGCCAAGGAAGGATCTCAACTCAATTACCTTTATAGGTGCCTCCCACTCCTGGATAGCACGTACCTTAGTCCCGTCCATGAGTAGCTCGCCATTGCTAATAACAAGGCCTAAGAAGTGCACCTTTGATTGTGCAAACTCGCATTTCTCCCTCTTGATGTATAGCTCGTTCTCCCGCAAGACTTGGAAAACCTTTCTTAAGTGATCCATGTGTTCCTCTAAGGTGTTGTTATAGATGACTATGTCGTCTGACACTGTAACGACCGACTGGTTGTTTTGAGTATTATAACCCTGTTCCCCCATTTACTGCTCAATTTATACTTTATAGTTATTTTATGACTTACCGGGTTAGTGGGTTAGGGTCCGGAAGGAATTCGGAGTGAAATGAGACACTTAGTCTCATAATTGAAAATTTAAGTTAGAAAAGTGGATTGGATATGGACCTATATGTAAACGACCTCGGATTTGAATTTTGACAATTTCAATAGCTCCATATGGCGATTTTGGACTTAGGAGCGTATCCGAAAAATTATTTGGAGATCCGTAGTGGAATTAGGCTTGAAATGCCGAAAGTTGAATTTTTGGGAAGTTTGACCGGGGGGTTGACTTTTTGATATCGGGGTCGGAATCTGATTTTGAAAATTGGAATAACTTTGTTATATCATTTATGACTTGTGTGCAAAATTTGAGATCAATCGGACGTGATTTGATAGGTTCCAGAGTCATTTGTAGAAATTAGAAATTTCAAAGTTCATTAGGCTTGAATTGGGATGTAATTCATGGTTTTAGCATTATTTGAGGTGATTTGAGGATTCGACTAAGTTCTTATGATGTTTTAGGACTTGTTGGTATATTTGGTTGAGGTCCCGAGGGCCTTGGGTGAGTTTCGGATAGTTAACGGATCAAAAATTGAACTACAACAGCTGTTGCAATTTCCTTCTGCTGGAAATTTCTTCTGCCAGAAATCGAGCCCAGAATCAAGCCACGATCGAGCCCAGAGTCGAGGGCCATAATTGAAGGAAGGGTCGAGGATCATGATCGAAGCCACGATCGAGCCCATGGTCGAGGGCCACGATCGAGGCCTAGGATCGAGGATCAGAATCGAGGCCCAGGATTGAGGCCCATGATCGAGGCCTAGGATTGAGACCCAGGATCGAGGACCATGATCGAAAGCCAAGATCGAGGCAGAACCGAGGCTGTCTGGACAGAATTATTGTCACGCCCCAACCTAGGGGAGCGCGACCGACGCTCAACCGAGTGAACCCGGTCGAGCAAGCCTATTAGACCTTCCCTACCCGACTCATTCATGATCCGAAAAGAGGACGCGTTACCATCTGCTAAATAGGGGAGAGATCATATATACATACACAAACGTTGCTAGTCCATTTTTCATTATATACATTATGCCATAGTTAAGTTTTCAAAATACAACTTAGTCCAGTGATCAGTCCGATACCCATACAAGACCCACATAAACGTCTACGGAGCCTCTAATGATACAAAAGACAATCATGACAATGCTGACAACAAGGCCCCGACTATACCTCAAAATATGAAAACCTTTACAAAAGAAGGACTACATAACCCCTGGGAGAAATGGGGGCTCACCAAGACTGCTGTGAGCAGAGAAAGAGAGCACCACTATCTGCGATCGGCACTATCTGCGATGGAACCACCTACATCCATTCAAAGATGTAGCGTCCTCGGCAAAAGGGACGTTAGTACTGTCGAATAGTACTAGTATGTAAGGCAAACACCAATCTTAGTAGAATGAACAGTGAAACAAAGAGAAGGCAGTCATAATAATCAATAAGTACTTCACAGGAATACAAAGAAAACACCAAGTAAGGATCACATAGTTTCCAATTCAATCTTTTCAGCCTTTTAGGTTAATGATCTTTAGTGCCAAAGCCACAACTCACAATGCCAAGTGTTTTTACACGGAGTCCGATCTCGGCCCGACTGTCTAAGCCATCTCAAGTGAGACAATCCACAATGTAAATCAATAATTCCAACACAAATGCCACCATGTGTATAGCATGGCATCCGATCTCGGCCCGATCGGCTAAGCAATCTCACTTGAGACATAACCTATTTCAATTGTTCACTTAATTCACATTTCTTTCCCATCTTTCGTTACATGGCACAAACAACCTCATTTATTAAGTAGTTCTTAGCACTTGGGAACATTTTACAATTCAAGTCTTTCCCTTTTTATCCGTTCAAATAACATCATCATTCATGTCGATAAGTATCATCACATAAGGCATTACACATATAAGGGAAGGAACTTGGAAAATCATAATAACGTTCTCAAGTAGCATGATGACATGGTAAACATCTAAAATAATTAGGGAATATGAATCTTCTAACCCAACACACTAAGGCAAACAATTCTAGTATGATCAAGTCGGAACTTACACCAATTATTCAGACACCAGGAGTTCGATTCTAGGAAGAAGAGAGTTAGCCATACATACCTCAATTGCGCTTCTTTAGACTCTAAAATTATCCGAAACCCTTAGCAACCTCAATCTATTTTAGCAATATATAGATTGAACCCAGAATTATGAAAACGTTCATGGTTCTCGCTCACTTTTTCCCCCACACTCTTTATCACACATGCATGCAAGATAAACCACCCTCATACCCACGAAGTATCACCCTAGTACCCCATTATAGCTATGTTTGAAATTAAGAGTTGGGGTGATGAAGCCTTACCCCTTTTGGATGAAGAATTTGGTGCTCTACTTGAATATTTCCAAAGCTTTAAGTGATGATTGAAGATCAATTTGATGAAAACTTAGGCCCTCCCTCTTGAACCCTCTCTCTCTCTCACTCTAGAAATATCAGAAAGTGAGCTCAAAATAGACCTAAGGGATGTTTTAAGGGATTGGGGGTCGGGTTTTAAATTAAGAAAAAGGGTGCCCCGACATAGGTCTGCGGTTGCATATGCGACCGCATAATGGTTATGCGGTCCGCAATGTGACCGCAGAAATAGCCCTCAGGGGCCTAAACTTTCGGTCCAGGTATGCGACCAGTATGCGGTCCGTCCGCATACTTATTCTGCGGTGGTATAATGCACCGCAGAACTCCCTCCGCAAAAACCCAAGAGGGATTATGCGACCGATATGCGGTCCACATATTCATTATGCGGTTGCATAATCGACTGCAAAGCTGACCTCATAATGCGAACCGCGGCGAGCTAGCTAGCCGCGAAGAATTTCTACTATAGTAACGCAGAAATCTATCTTGGCACCACGAAACCCCGAGTTTTTGGTTAAAATTTTTACGGGTCCTTACAATCATAAAGCACGGACTTCGTCCCATTCGCCATTTTTGACAAATTGGATCTTGAGGAGAGGCAATTTTTGATAGATTTTCAAGGAAGACTTGAAGTAAGTCCCTTGTGATCATTTCTACTCCATAATATTGAATTATCATCGAATAATCCGACTAGATTACATGATTTTGAGGTGTAAATCGGAGATTGAAACTTAGAAATTTGAAAATAAGATTTGTAGATTTGAGGGTCGAATTTGGTAAAATTGGTATGGGTAGACTCGTGGTTGAATGGGCTTTCGGATTTTGTAACTTTTGTCAGATTCCGAGACGTCGATTTTTGAGCTAAAATTCGGATTTTTATTGAAAATTATATATTCATATGGAATTAATTCTAATAAATTTTATTGATTGAAATGAATTATTTGTGATTAGATCCGAGGCATTCAGAGGCCGATTTGCGAGGCAAAGGCATAGTAGAGTAAAGAATTTCACGCTCTGAGGTAAGTAACAGTTTTAAATCTGGTCCTGAGGGTATGAAACCCCAAAATTTTGTGTCATGTGATTATTTTGGAGGTGACGCACATGCTAGGTGTGGGCGTACACCAAGGGGATTGTGACTTGGTCCATCCCGGAGAAACTGTAAAGCTGAATAACTTGTTGATAGTTATGTGCTCTCTATGTGTTGTGGAAACTTGACTATAAGTCATGCTAAAAACTATGTTTAGGCTATATTTTGGTATTTTTAGGACCCACAGAGGTCGTGTACATGTGAATTATCTGCTTAAATTGTTGTTTTGTACTCAGTCACAACTACTTGATTATTTTATCTCAATTTCTATTGTTCATTATCGATATATTATATCATTGTTGTTTGGGCTGATTTTATGATTGTGGAGAGACCGGGAGACTGGAGAGCTTTATGACTGAGTGAGGCCGAGGTCCTGATTGTGAGATTTTATACCATAGCATGTGAGTTGGCCGTACAACACGTGAATTGTCCGTGCAGATCTTTATATTATACTATAGCACGTCAGTTGGTCGTGCATCACGTGAGTTATCCGTGCGGATCCTTATATTATACTATAGCACATGATTGGCCATGTAGCACGTGAGTTGGCCGTTCGGATCCAGATACTTATATTATGGCACATTGAGTTATCCGTGCAGCACGTGAGTTGTCCATGCAGATTATAGCGCTTGTGCTGTAGGAGCCCCTCCGAAGTCTGTACACCCCAGTGAGCGCGGTTACTCATTGAGTGTGAGTGCTGAGGGCTGAGAGCCGAGTGGATGAGTTGTTGTGACGAGTGGAGTGATTGTTGGCCTGAGAGGCTGTACTTATTTTTCATTTGTTGTTGCACTTAGTTGCTATCTGTTATTGTTGTGAAATTCTCTGAAAGATTTTATATCCGGATTACATGAACTTGAACAATATAAAATTGATTTGACTTAAACTGCCGGATTTGAAAGCATGTCTATTCTTTACTGGAATTACTAGGAAATGAACTGTAACTGTGTATCTCGTCATTATCTTCAGTTCCTTATTTATTATTGTTACTTGCTGAGTTGGTTGTACTCATACTACACCCTGCACTTCGTGTGCAGACCCAGGTGTTCCTGGACATAGCGGATGTTGATTTTTCCGCACAACTGATTTTCTAGAGATTCAGAGGTAGCTGTCATGTTTCGCAGACCTTGTCTCTCCTTCCCTATCTCCTTGTTTACTGTATTTGGTCTTAGACTAATATAGACCTTTTTCTTTTGACTTGTATCTATATTAGATGCTTATGTACTCAGTGACACCAGGGTTTGGGAAGTGTTCGTATCAGTATTTGTGGGATTATGTATTATATTTAAATATTATATTTTCAGACTTAAAAAGAAATTGTGGTTTATTGAGATTTTTGGCTTGCCTAGTATCGAGATAGGCGCCATTACGAAATATTAGGATTTTGGGTCGTGACAGTAGACTACCACGAACTGATCAAGGTAGGGATGAAAAATCTTGTTCATAAGGGTGCAAAATGTGGCTTGTTCATTGGTTAGGCCGAAGGGCATCACCAACCATTCAAAGGCTCCATATCTCGTCACACATGCTATCTTCGGCTCATCCCCTTCTGCAACGTGAACCTGGTAGTAGCCCTTGCGAAGATCCACCTTGGTAAAGTACTTGGCTTGCCTAAGTCTATCAAACAAGTCAGCAATGAGCGGGATCGGGTACTTATTCTTCACTGGGGCCTTATTAAGTGCTCGGTAGTCTATGCACAAGCGCAACGATCCATCCTTCTTCTTCTGGAACAATACTGGTGCACCGAAATGTGCCTTTGATGGGCGAATGTGACCAACATCTAGCATCACTTTCAATTATTTCCTAAGCTCCTCTAGCTCGGGCGGTCCCATACGATATGGGGCAAACGCGGGTGACTTAGCCTCTGGCTCCAACTCAATCTTGTGATCTACCTCTCGCCTAGGCGGCAAGTGCTTAGGCAACTCCTCGGGCATGACATCTTTGTTTTTCTGAAGCAACTTCTCTATGCAAGGTGGCATTGTCTCTTGAAAACTCTTGTCTTCCTCCAGACTTGCGATGGTTGCCACAAACGCCGGCTCCCCCTTCTTGATCCCCTTGAAAACCTGGATAACTAAGAGTTGTCCTTGGCTCTGTCCGTGTGGCATAGTCACTATAGGTACCATGCAAGCTCTTTCTCGCTCCATAACCAAGAGATGTTGGAGGTAGGGGTCGATCAAAGTATGATAATGTCTAAAGAACTCTTGCCCTAATATGATATCAAAGATATCCATAGCGGTTACGGTAAGGTTTGTCATACCTTTCCAAGTTCCCAATTTTACACCAACTCTATTAGCTACCCCACGAGCATTCTATACCTCGGCATTCACAGTCTTAACGCGAGAGTTGGTTGGATCAAGCTTCAATTCTAGTCTCTTTGCGGCACCCTCAGTCACGAAATTATGAGTTACTCCAGTATCTACCATTGCACGAGCAGGCTTGTTGTTGATGGTAAGACCCACATACTGATTGCCATTCTAGGTAGGTTGGATAGCTTGCTTCGTGACAACACCATATAATCCGATCATACCCAACTGTGCAGTTCCCAAACTCTCTCCTTGCGGCTGCTCCTTCCGTTTACGAACTATGACGTTGAGGCTCTTTAGGTCGGGACAATTCGTGAAGCTGTGCGGCCCTCCGCATATGTAACATCCTTTCTTCTCGGCCTGCACCTTCTTCTCGGCGTAGCCCTGACGACCACTGGGCTTTTTGGAATCTTGAGTCTTGTAGTATTGTTGTTGTATCTCATTGCCTTTGCCACGGTCTCCCCCACTTTTGACATTGTTAACCTTTGATTCTTTGCCTTTGCCTTTGTCATGCTTGTCATGCCTGAAATCCATCAATGATTCAGCCTCCACTATGGCTTGGTCTATATCCGCGACTTATCGGCGTTGCAACTCCTGCTTAGCCCAATTTTGTAACCCATCCATGAAGTGGAACAACAAGTCATCATTGGTCAGGTTGGTGATTTGAAACATAAGGGTAGTGAACTCCTTGACATAGACACATATGCTCCTTGTTTGTTTCAACTCCCTAAGATTGCGCCTTGCCTCGTACAAGACATTGTTTGGAAAGAACTGTCGCTTAAACTCGCCTTTAAACTGATCCCACGTGCTAATAGTACATAGACCTTTATCCACGCCGGCCATATTCCTTCTCCACCATAGCATGGCAGTCTCTGAGAGGTAGAACATTGCAGTGTTGATCATGGAGTCATCGTCCCTCACTTTGCCGTGCTTGAAGTAGTTCTCCAAGTGCCAAAGGAAGTTTTCCACTTCTTGTGCATCACGAACACCTTTGAACACTGGGGGTTTGGGAGACTCGATCTTGGCCTCTCTTATTACCACAACATTGTTGGCTGCCTCGGTCACGCCAGCACTAACATGCTCCTCGAGTGACTCTATCTTTGCCTTCATAGCATCAATAGTACTCAAAGCCTCCATGAATCTGCACTCTAAGGCAGTGACGGTTTGCCTTAGTTCCATCTGGGTCTGTGTACGTCCCTTCAAGTCATTTCAGGTACTCTTAATCTCTTCAAGACTGTGCCCCTCAAGAACGCTAAGGGTGCCTTCTACCTTCCCCAAGCGTTGGCCAAACATCTCCACGGTGACCATCCCCGCATTCATCTTCATCACCCATTCTTTACCGAGCGAGACGTCCTCGGGCAGGACCTCCACTTCATCCTCGCTTGCCTCAGTGGCAGATGGTTCTTGGGATGTAATCCCTTTGTTTGACACAACCTCGGATGGCACCTCCTGGCTCTTGTTGGTGGCATTCCTCTTTTGTTACGACCGCTCTTGCCAGTAGGATCCTGGATGGTGTTTGCTTGGGTGTTGGCAGCGTTAATTTCTCCGTCGTTTTCCATTCCCTTAGTTGCAACCTTTGCTCAGATACCACGTTGTCACGTCCTTAGTCGTTAACTAAGTACACGTGCGGCACTTGACAATTTGCTCACGATCTTGCACAACTTGCTCACGTTCTTGCTATGCCAAGTCAGCCTTACTACACTCAAGATCGCTAAGAGAATGGTAGAAAGAACACAAGAGAATTATTAAAGGAAGCTTTGTATTAGAGAGAACTTGAATTGTTTGCTTGGTGAATTACAAATGAATGGCCCCCTTTATATACTTGTCTCCTAGGGGCTAGTATGTAAATATTAATTGTTGCACAAGTCCTTAATATTTACAAGATAAGAGCTTTCTCTAGAATTCTCTACAAGCCTAGAAGATTCCAAGGACTTTCCTAGCAAATCCATAGGGATCTAGGGTCTTCCAAAGGAAATGTCCATACTTTTCTAGAATCGTCTCACAAATGCCAGCATTCCTCATATGTAAGCTTCCATATGGCTTTAATATATGTCAAATGGCACATATGTGGCATGATGACATGGCGGGTAACTCTAAAATTTCGGCCTACTTCTTTAATTCAGTCCAATCCGATTGCATTGGATTAGCCACTTAATGCATCAGAATTGTCTGCTTATTCTTAGAGTTTTGCGGCATGAAACAACAACAACAACCTAGTGAAATCCCACTAGTGGGGTCTGGGGAGGGTAGTGTGTAAGCAGACCTTACCCCTACCCCGAAGAGGTAGAGAGATTGTTTCTGAAAGAACCTCAGCTCAAGAGGACAAAAAGACAAAATAAGACAATATCAGTATCACCACATAAATCATAGGAAAAATAAGAACAACATGAAATCTAGAAGAAAGATGCAAAGCAAAAACGAAAAAAGCAAAAACAAAAAAAGCAAAAACAAAAACGATAGCTAGTAAATAGGTCCGACACTGAAACGCAAAATAGTAAGACACGACATTGCCACTAGCTAGCTTAGACAAAAACCCTACCAGACTAGTCTCACAATGGTATGAAATAAGGCAAGACTCAATTACCTCCTAACCTATAACCCTAATACCCGACCTCCACATCTTTCTATCAAGTGTCATGTCCTCGAAAATCTGAAGCCTCACCATGTCCTGCCTGGTCACCTCTCCCCAATACTTTTCGGCCGCCCCTACCTCTTCTCGTGCCCTCCACAACCAGCCGCTCACACCTCCTTACCGGGGCATCTGGGCTCCTCCTCTATACATGTCCGAACCATCTGAGCCTCGCTTCCCGCATCTTGTCATCAATGGGAGCCACACGCACCTTCTCCCGAGTATCAACATTCCTGATCTTATTCATCCTAGTGTGCCCGCACATCCACCTCAATATTCTCATTTTTGCTACTCTCATCTTCTGGATATGTGAGTTCTTAACAGCCCAACACTCAGCCCCGTACATCATGGCCGGTCTAACCACCGCTTTATAGAACTTATCTTTGAGTATCGGTGGCACTTTCTTGTCACACAGGACTCCAGATTCTAACCTCCACTTCATCCATCCTACCCCAATACGGTGTGTAACATCCTCGTCGATCTCCCCTCCCCCCTGGATAACCGACCCAAGGTACTTGAAGCTGCCTCTACTTGGGATGACCTGTGAGTCAAGCCTCATATCTATGCCCACTTCCCCCGGCTCAGTGCTGAACTTACATTCTGAAGAAATTCAATAAAATAAAAAATATTTGGAACTCTATTTCTTTCGCTGTGTCAACGGTGCATATGATGAGATATTTATACACTATATAGGAGAGTCCTACTAACCCTTCCATCCTTATCTACATAGAGGTATATTTGCCTCAACATTCTCAATAATAGAGTTTGAGACTTACATAAACACTTACACCTACAAACTACTCATACAACTACCGGCTAGCATAAGTCACGTGTATGTGGTCTTTAGGTGATTGTCTAACATCCCCCTTCAAGCTGGAGGCGGGGATAGACACAACTCCAAGCTTGGATCGCATGAAGCGAAATTGGGACTTCGTCAGTGCCTTTGTGAAGACATCGGCAACCTGTTCAGCTGAAGGAACAAATTTAGTTATCATGGCTCCTTGGACGACCTTCTCTCGCACAAAATAATAGTCAAGTTCTATATGTTTTGTGCGAGCATGAAGAACTGGATTAGCTATAAGGTGAAGTGCACTTAGATTATCAGTAAGCATAACTGGTGGACTCAGAAGAGAGACACCAATATCCTTGAGAATATATGTAATCCAAGTTAATTCTGCAGCTAATGAGGCCAGCGCTCTATACTCAGCCTCTGCATTCGACTTCGCGACTGTATTTTGCTTCTTTGAGGACCAAGACACACAGTTCGAACCCAAGAAAATGCACAGACCAGTTGTGGATCAATGAGTGAGCAGGCAACCTGCCCAATCTGCGTCGGAGAAACCCACGAGATGTAGAGATGACTTTGATGTGATGCGAAGGCCAAGATGTAGTGTTCCAGCGATGTACCTCAAAATTCACTTAACCCCAGTCCAATGATTTTCTGCTGGACTCTGCATAAACTGGCATAAAAGATTCACCGCATGACTTATTTTTGGGCGAGTAAGCGTAAGGTATTGAAGAGCACCCACCACACTTCGAAATTCAGACGGATCAACTGATGGACCAACCGATTCATGAAGACCATGCTTTTGAGATAGAGGCGTCTGATGAGCACGAGCAACAAGCATGTTTGTACGCTCAAGAATGTCCTCGGCATATTTTCTTTGGCTAAGAAATAAGCCATCGGAACTTCGAGAAACAGCTTTACCAAGGAAGTAATGGAGACTGCCCATGTCCTTCATGGCAAATGTGGATTTCAAGTTAGAGATAAGCTGATCAAGCAACACAACACTACTACCTGTCAAAATAATGTCGTCAACATAGAGGAGGAGCAAGACTATACCTCTATGAGAGTGGAAAACGAAAAAGGATGAATCAGCCTTGCTACATTTAAAACCAAGATGAGCTAAATATGTGCTGAATTTGTGAAACCAGGCTTTGGGTGCCTGTTTGAGGCCATAGAGAGCCTTTTTAAGCAAGCACACATGATCAGAGAAGAGTAGATTCTTGTATCCCGGAGGTTGCTCCATAAAAACCAGTTCTTTGAGCTCGCCATGTAAGAAGGCATTCTTTACATCAAGTTTTTTGAGTGGCCAGTTGCGGGTTGTAGCAATAGATAGAACAATTCTAATCGTCGTAGCCTTGATGACTGGACTAAAAGTATCCTCAAAATCAATCCCCTCAATTTGGTTGTATCCTTTGGCGACAAGACGCACTTTGAATCGTTCCACAGAGCCATCTGCATTGAGTTTGGTTTTGAAGACCCATTTTGATCCTACAATGTTCATATATGGTCGACGAGGAACCAACTCCTAAGTATCATTTGATTTTAAAGCACGCAGTTCTTCATCCATAGCTTCCTTCAAGTGTGGTTTGGACATTGCATCCTTTATAGTCCGTGGTTCTTTCAGATCTGGATTTGTTGTAGCAATGAAAAGGGTATGAAATGTAGGATTGGAGATGGACTTGGTTTTGTTTCTAGTAAGCATGTGATGGGTATTAGGCGGACTATATGGTGGAGAGGGAGGCGAAGAAGTAGGCAAGGCTGTTGTGGGTTGTATAGGAGGGAGGTCAACAAATAGTTGAATACCTTTAAAATCTGATGGGTTTAATGAGGAGATACTGGATGAGGAAGTTGTATCAATATTATCCATGGAGCTTGAGGAATGTTGTTCTGAACTTTGGAGAGGAGATACTGGAAGTATGGTGTTTGAAGTACTTGATGAAGTACTGGTTGTAGTATCGGTTGGTTGCTGAATTTGTGAGTGTGGAGGAGATTGTGCAAGTTGTTGCTGCAACTTATGTAATGGCATGGCGTCGGATTCATCAAGGAGCTGAATAGGAGCATCCACAAGTTCAGTTGTTTGTTGTATACATGGATCAAGTAGAGTATGTGTACTTGTACCCTTCTTTAAGAATTCACTGTAAGTAACAAACTGTGAAGAGTTCGATTCTTCATGTACAGTAGAACTAGGAGGCACATATGGCAATTTTAACTCACCAAAAATAACATGCCTTGAAATATAAACCCTCTTAGATTGAGGATGATAACACCTATAACCTTTATGGAGAATACTGTACCCTATAAAATACATGAAAATGTTTTTGGCTGAAATTTATTTTTATTTTGTCCTTTGAGATAGGAAAAACAACGACATCCAAAAATTTTCATAATATTGTAATCGGGTTCTTGCCCATATAACTTAGTAAACGGAGAGTTCATACCCAAAGTTGGAGTAGACATTCTGTTGATCAGAAATATGGCAGACATAAAAGCTTCAACCCAAAGAAATATTGGTACATTAGCATTAAAAATCAAAGTAAGACCTGTTTCAACAATATGTCTGTGTTTTCTTTCTGCCACTCCATTTTGCTCGGGTGTATAAGGACAAGAAATTTGTCTCCTAATCCCATTCTGAGCCAAGTAATTTATGAACTCCATGCAATTAAATTCTCCTCCACCATCACATTGAAACGCTTTGAGTTTCTTGGACAATTGATTTTTCACCAACTTGTGAAAGGTTATAAAAATAGGCAAGAAGTCTGATTTCTTCTTTAAAGGATATAACCAAGTAAATCTCGTGCAATCATCCACAAAAATGACATAGTACTTAATACCTTAAGAGGAAGATACGGGGGCTGGACCCCATAAATCACTGTGAATTTTTACGAGTGGTTCAACTTCTCTTTTATTTGATACTTGAAAAAGGTAACTTACAATTCTTTCCCATTTGACAACTAGTACAAACTGAGACATTTTTATTCCAACTTCTAACATCAATCAATTTATTTTTATCCAAAAATTTAAGTATTCTTGAATTTGGGTGTCCCAATCGTTGATGCCACAATGTGTCTGAATTTTTTCCTTCCTTTGTAGTTGTTAATGCTTTATGTAAGTTCCCTTCAAAAGTGTACAAACCGGCATTTTTATTCCCTTTTGCTAGAGTGATCCTCGTTCTCAAGTCATTAACAATAAAACCCTTGTCAGTAAATTTCAAAGAGCATGGATTGTCTTCTACTAACTTGCTAACAGAAATGAGATTCTTCTTGAGATTAGGCACAACAAAGACTTCCTCTAGATGTAGGTTCTTACCAATATACTTATCTCCTACATGTGTTATGGGTAGTTTTTCTCCATTTCATATCATTACCGAATCACATCCTTGAAAAGGAGATGGATTTGTGAGAATACCTGGTGTTTGTACCATATGATTAGTAGCGCCTGAGTCCATATAAAGATTATAATCAGTTTGATCATTGAATGACATAGCAGCTAATGCTTTTGGTACTTCTTGTTGCGCCTGATAAGAGTAGTCCCACATGTAAAAACAGGAAAGTGCAGTATGGTTATTTCTGCCACAGATTTGACATGGATTTGGTTTTGAATCCTTTTGTTGATTATTTCCATTGTAATTATTTTCACCAAAGTATCTCTGATTTGGCGGTCTATTGCCTCTTCCTCTTTGTTGTCCTCTTCCTCTAACAAAGTTGCCACGACCTCTTCCTTGGGATTTTTGAGCTATAAATGCCATGTTAGTGTTAACATGTGTTTGTCCTGATTGTTCATCAGAGTCCTCTCTCATTTCAAATCCCCTAAGAGCATTTACAAACTGTGTGAATGTTGGGTATGGAGGTTTCCCTAACATAACAGTTCGAAGAGTTCTGTATTTACTCCCAAGGCCTCTAGCAAAGTTGATAACTTTGCTATCTTCATCCAAGGGCTTGTGTATAGCCATAAGACTATCACATATCCCTTTGAATTCTCTTATATATTCATCTATAGACTTTGTTCCCAGTTTGATAGCTTATAACTGTTGCTTCAACTGAAATTCCTTATCTTTGCTTGCTTGTAGGTAGGTATCCTCAAGGCAAGACCATATCTGCTTGGCCGTTGAGCACCCGATAATGAGAAACATTGACTCTTCTGTCATTGTTCCGGATAACCAACTCCTAATTAGAACATCACGGTCTTCCCATTCAATGAAATTTGGGTTTGGACTAGTTTCTCCTTTCTCATTTTCTAGAGTTTCTTCTGGGGCTTCGTCTTTGATAATACTTATAACTTTTAGAGTTTGCATGAGTTGGAGAATTTGTGTTCTCCAAACAAGATAGTTTGTGGGTTTAAGTTTAATAGAACAAATAGTAATGAGTTGGTGTAATGAATATGGTGAAAGGGTCAGGGTTCTATTTGCAGAGGTAGACATGATGAATGTTTGGTTGGGAAACTTTCAGGATCTGCGTTCAATAGAGCCTAAGCTTTGATACCATGAAGAAATTCAATAAAATGAAGAATATTTGGAACTCTATTTCTTTCGCTGTGTCAACGGTGCATATGATGAGATATTTATACACTATATAGGAGAGTCCTATTAACCCTTCCATCCTAATCTACACAGAGGTATATTTGCTTCAACATTCTCAATAATAGAGTTTGAGACTTACATAAACACTTACACCTACAAATTACTCATACAACTGCCGGCTAGGATAAGTCACGTGTCCGTGGTCTTTAGGTGATTGTCTAACACGCTCCAGGTATTCTGTATTCGTCCTGTTCAGCTTGAAACCCTTAGACTCAAGAGCCTGTCTCCAAACCTCTAGCCTCTTGTTAACACCGACTCGCGTTTCATCAATCAAAACTATGTCATCGGCGAATAGCATGCACCATGACACCTCCCCTTGAATATGGTGTGTTAAAGCGTCCAACACAAGGGCGAATAGGAATAGACTGAGCGCAAAGCCTTGATGTAGCCCCATAATAACCGAAAAATGTTCAGAGTCGCCTCCTACTGTCCTTACCCGTGTCTTAGCCCCATTATACACGTCCTGAATCGCCATAATGTAAGGAACCGACACACCTTTTGCCTCCAAGCATGTCCAAAGATTGCAGAACAATTGAATTTGATAAAATTTAGGACCAGCCTGAAGCGAAAACCATAGCTTTGGTGACTAGTACAATGCTCTTTACATTGGGTTGTCCATCGAGTATTTTGTCTCTTCGTATAGGAGCAACACAATAAAAATTCAGTTTCCCACTTTCCCATCAAGCAGAGAAGCAAAACGGTCATCAAGAACAAGCATTTCCTTAATTAAGAAGAAAGTAGTGAGAAGTCCAAGCTATCATGGCAGAGAAGCAAGGAGCAATTGTCAAGAAGGGCAACGAGGAAGGTTTGAAAATGGCGGTTTCCCTACTCGAAGAGTTCGGACTTCCAATGGGGCTTCTCCCTCTTGCCAATGTGATTGAAGTGGGATTCGTGAACAACACAGGTTACATGTGGATCCTGCCAAAGAAAAAAGTTGAAACAAATTCAAGATGATCAGCAAACTGGTAAGTTATGACACTGAAATAAATGGATACATGGAAAAGAAGAGAATCAAGAAGCTTAAGGGAGTGAATGCTATGGCCTCCAGTTAATGAGATCACTGTGGATGATCCTCCCACCGGCAAGATTCAGTTCAAGAGTCTCGCTGGCATCACCAAAACTTTCCCAGTTGAAGCTTTTGCTGCTGGCCAATAAGGGAAATGATGCATTGGGAAGAATTTAATCTTAGATGTATTTGGATCAAAAGGGTGATGGAAAAATACCTTTCATGTTTCTTTTTGCTCTGTTTTGTTGTGTTTTTTTCCTTTTCGCTTTTGGTTCCTTTAACTAGTGTCAATTTTAACCCTTTTCTATTCCACTAACAAGAATATAAAAGGCAAGTCTGACTTGCGAGAGATCAAGACAGTCATTCAATAAGGATTCAGGCTTTATTGGCAATACAGATTCGTTAGTTAAAATGACTGCAAGAGAAGAGTCAAAATATGAATATTACGTGCTATTTGATTCACTATTTGATCTCTCAGCATGAAACTATTAAGTAGTTGGCAGACTTATATAGAGAAGTGACCACCTTTGATAGAAAAATTCATTCAAAGAGATAAATGAAATTGTTCGCAATTCCATTAGGCTTTAATTACTTGAGATGAACTTTACATCGAGTACTCCATCATCAATCAAAAACCGTCTGCTTATGACCGAGTCCCAGACTCGAGGTCATGATCGAGGACATGACTGAAGCCCAGGATCAAGGGCCACGATTGAAGCCACGATAGAGGCCCAATTCCGAAGGCTGCCTGGGCGGATTTATAAAAGAGGGCATTCGTCCCATTTGCCATTTTTGACGAACTTGAGCTTGAGCAGAGGCGACTTTTGCCAGATTTTCAAAGAAATATATTGGGGTTAAGTGATTCTAACTCGGATTTGGTCAATATACTTTCAAATATCATATAGCTATACCCTAATAATATGCAGGAAGACTGTAAGTTTTTAACCAATTTACATAACCACTAACCACGTCTCAATAGAAACCAGCAAATACTTAAAGTTGGCATTCATCTAATCGACTCTTGTGCAGCTGAAATGCGGGGTTAATCCATGCTCCACAGTTGCACTGCATGCCTGCCCAATTGAAGTAACCGAGACGTGCTTTGCAACCCAGGCACTGAAGCTTATCTTGGACACAACCATCTTCAACTGTTAGATGAGTTTGAGCTACATTAATAATTGAAAGATGGAAAGCAATTTTTCGTAGGAATAAAGGAACAGATAGGAATGAGACTCACCAACTTGCATCCACTTCATGGGCTCAACAAAAATTGAGGAGCATTGAGGTGCCTCCTGATCCCAGGGATTGTTGCTTCTCTTTTTCCACTTGAAGCATTTTTGGCCTTCTCCGGGTTCATGTGGAACAACTTGCTCTGCTGATGCAACAATCCTTCGACATTTCTTGCAGCGGTATATGACTTGTGGTTTTGCTTCAGTACTAACATCAGTGTTATTAGCTGCTTCCATGGGTACTAGGTTACTTTATCTGTTTACAGCCAATGGAAAGCACAGTGTAAGAGAAGATTATTGCAGAGCTGCCATGCTTATAAATCATAAGGAGAAACAAACTAATAGTATCTTGCATGTGCAGAATAATCATGATATAAAAGCATTGATTCATGAGTGCAATAAGACATGTAGCCCATTTTATGAAGAAACCCATAAAAATGCATGTATAACAAGTTAATAGCCAAACATTTTAAAAATCATGAAAGATATCTTTCAGCATACTGATGTCCCGTATCATAGGTGATATCACTTTGTCTATTATCTAACATTTCATAAGCCAATCTTGAAGCACAAAAGTTGCTACAGGTCAGCAATTTGACATGACCGGTTTGTATAACATATGAACATTAAGAAAATATAACAGAAAGCACTAGCTTCATAATTAAAGTACGATAAAAGTGAAGGCAATAGAAGTACCATTATCAGAATAACCCAAGAATTAATTAAAAAAAACTCATAAAAGGGCCAATTCCTTAATCAAAACATGTACAGGTTGTTTAATTGTAGTACTAATTCACCAGAGAGAAACTTAATCCCTAAGAGTTAAATCATATTGCAAGAAAATCCACGAGCTTAGTCTGTATTGCAAATGAATATCCATGTTAATCAGTCCTACGGATCTCTACACAAAGCGCACTGCTCAACTTGCCGATATAAAATAAACCATCAAAGTATACCAAGAACTGCACTAACACGATAATGGGAGGGCATAGATGCAATATAGACCCAAATATAACCATCATCCAAAAATTAAGAATCAGGTTCCGTGATTAGTTACAACCTGGCCCCTGGTTGCAGAAAAAACTAGACAGGTCCTGCAATCAATCTACTAGTCAAGCCTGCCTCAAAACTCAATCCCAAACCAGTTAAAGTCAACTATATGAATCTTCAATATATGTTTCGCAGTATCCGAGTCTGTTTCATTCAAATACTCAACATGTAAATTTCTCTAAAACTAGATGTCCCCTAAATCTAACTCTCATCACACTCATCATTACACTGATATGCAAGTCTCGTACCTTCAACTGTTGCATTAAGAAAAAAAGAAATACTATAGCAACGATCCAATAGACCAAAAGTATATGGTACACCTTTGTGGCAGGATTCTGAAACAGGTCCAAGTTAGATATCACAATGTCCTAAACTACACTTCAATTCCTAGTCATTAATTAATGTGCAATTGTCTAAATGTCGCAATAAAATTGACTCATGTGCATGGCTACACAATAAGCCTCCCAAAGAACCTTACAGAGAAACGGATAAAAATTGGTCACTTAGGTATTAACATAAAAAAAATCACTTTTCTCCATTCAGAGAAACATCTAATTGGATAATTTTTCCCATGAATTTAATGATGATCGTAGAATCGAACACATGCATATCTTAATTCAACAAAAAACACCTCGTAAGAACTCAGACGGGAAAAGCGATTAACAGGAAAAAGAAATAAAACTTACAGTTATGATTTTCTGCCGAAGAAAGAGAAGTGCGGGGATTTCGTCGGAGAGGAAGTGGAAAAAGAGCGACTTTGTAGCCATGAGAGAGTATATGGCGGTATTTGAAGTTTAGAGTCCGATATCAATTGGGTTTAGGGTCTGAATTTCGGGTGGATTTGGGCTCAGAAATCCATGAGGCCCAATCATGACATCCCAACATACCCAAAGTTTGTAGCCGGACATATTCATTATTTACTTTTTCTAGTTATATACATAATTTATATATTGATTATACGTAATTATACACATATAGAACATAAATTATACATATATTATATCTCCACCGACTATTTTTAGTTTAAGCAATTGGATGAGCGGCTATTTGGATTAATTTGTCAAGCTAAGTTTGTATTCGACTCGTGGAAGGTTGATATATAATTTTTCTTACATTATTAGTATAATTCAAAATATTGTAACAAACTTCAAGTCCATACAGAAGTCACTGAATTATTAGGTGAACAAATTTCTTTTCTTTAAATCAAAAATGTCATTTATTTTTGATATTTGATTTAAAATGTCATGTTTCTTTCTTTTGTATCAGAAAAGTCATTTATTTTTTGCTATTTCACTCAAAAGGTCACTCAAGTCAGTAAGATATTCAATTAATTTTTCTTATTGTGACACCTGATTATTAAACAAAAAAAGAAAAAGGAGAAAATAGAAAACATTAAATCCAAGCCCATTTTAACCAAAACCTTCTATTTCACTCAATACCCCCATCTAGGATGGTTTTAGATTTTTGTAAATATCTTTCACAAGAAATATGAATTACTGAGCTCACTTTTCCGTGACCTAATTTTGACCATAGAGGATTTTCCTATTAGCAGCAAAATTCGGATATGAACCATAGCCATATTTCTTCAAGCGTCCCAAAGCAATATATTTTATTCTGATCAAGGCACGTTTGGCTCGAGGGTGGTTAACCTTCCAGGACTAAGACTGTTCAATTCGTGTGGTTTGCATTCACTTTTCCATTACTTATTTCAATTGTAAACTGATTTATCATTTTGTATCAAGTTAGATCACGTATCCTTAAAATCACTTACAAATTTAATTGTTATCCGATTTTGAGAGTAAACAGATACTTGACGCATTCTTTTGTTAATCGATTGCTTAAAATTAAGAAAGTCCTTAGACCGTTAGACGATTAATTGACAGGTGAAATAACATATGAAGTATTTATAACCATCTATTTACAATAAGTATTACGATGAGGTAAAAAGGAAGTCATTGTGCCAAATTAGTCCTGCCTTTATTATGCATCATATGAAAACGAAATGGCTGCCATTTCCATTTCGTACACCTCATTTTCTGATGACCTTAGACTTGAGAGTCCCACATCACTTGTATACATTTTTTCTAGTCTAGGTAGTGTGTCATCAAGTCTCCTGATCAAAACATTATCCTTTGGTAGTATATTAGCATTTTATTATTAAAATAAAATATGTCATAACTTCCACTATTCCATGATGTAGAAAATGACCACAATTTTTTTGTAACTCTTTTTTCATGTTCTACCACTAATTACATACTAATTTTATCATTATCCCATGTTCTCCATAATTTCATAACCTATTACCCCACTTTCTTCCAATTTAATTTAAGGAAGAATTTCTACACCTATAAATAGGAGTCTTTCTTCCATAATATGGTGTGAAAAATAATTGTAGAGTGTTTCCATAAAGTGAGGTTAAAGTTGTGAAAAAGAAGAGAGTTTTTACTTTGTTGAAGGAAGGTGTTCATTTTGGTGGAGCTTTGGACTCAAGAACTTGTTCAGAGTTTGTTTGAGTCATACGACGTGATCGGGTTGTTGTATCATGGGGGAGACAAGTCAAGAGGATTACAGCTGGACCAGTAAAGACTTTGTTGTATTGGACTTGAATCTCCTTAAAGAGAGCGAGATATCCGCGCCTCAGCCTGAAGATATTTTTTATTTTCTTCATTTTATTTTTCAACTTTAATTGTAATTTTCACCAACATCCTTTATCACTCCTCTATTTCGGTATATATGATAATATTTTCTTTTTAGTCCGTTTAAAAAAATATCTTTATAAGTTTGAAAAATACTTTAACTTAAATTTTTAATTTACCAACGAGAGATTTTATAAAATATTTATATCACAACTTTTAAGAGTATTATAGCCACACAAGTATTATGTTAAATATATATTCATAAGTTTAACAATCTTTATTTTTTTCTAAAATCCATACCTAATCAAACATTGCCTCATAAATTGAAACGGAAGAAATATTTTCATTTAAGAAAGATTCTCCTTTCCCTCAATATTATAATTTAAAAACACTAAAAATTGTAGAACATACCGTTCAAAGCTACACAACATATAGTCGTTCCCACAATAATAGCCAAAACAATATATATTATTGTATATTAATATATAATATACATATAATATGTATTTTATACGTGATTAATGTATTTTTTATACACATTTAGTTAGCGGCAGTTAAAAACCCAACCTATATAAGCTAATCCTTTTCTGTTAACGGACTAGGTAAATCTTAGCTTGTGGATCATAACGCAATAGAGTAACACTATGGTCTATGTTATACACTAGGGAGACAGACATAGAATATCCACCATATATAACAAATCAAGCGATCTGACGAAACCTGACAAATCAAATGAAGTTACCAAAACTTTCTTAATATATAGTCAATTGCTTCCAAATATTCCAAACTTTCGGGGTCTACTTTTCGTAGTGATGTTTGCTTCTATCAAGAGATTCCTTTTATTTCAATATTCTTACTGGTGGATCCTATGAGGTGAAGAAGAGGACCAGCCTTACACGGATTCCATGATTAAGAGTGTTTTTTTATTGGACTTTTGTGTAAAGTTATCCAGCTTTTCTGACCAAAAGATTCTTAGGACTATTTGAATCCATAAAGAAGCATGAATATTCTTGATTTTTTTTTTGTATTTGTGGTGTGTTCATGAATATATATATATATATATATATATATATATATATATATATATATATATATATATATATATATATATATATATATATATATTCAATCACAATTGTCACTAAAACTCAAGAAAGAAATTGTAATAACCAATTTTGCTAACAAAAAGATTCTTAGAACTATTTGATTCCTAGAGAAGCATGATTTTCTTGTATTTGTTGTGTGTGTTTATGGATATATTCAATTCATGTACAATTGTCACTCAACACTCAATTAAGAGATCCTCGTAAGAAAGATATTGTATAAGTATATATGAAAATCATCTTTCCATATGGACATGTAGCGTAATAGCTATTCGAAAAAGATAAAAGAACAAAAAGAGAATTTACAATAAGAAACAATAAGATTTTTCATTCATGCTCCCTTTTACATTGACTCGGGTGGGATATATAATTCCATTCTTTAACAACTGTGAAGATTCCTCAACCAATGAACAATAGACAACCTGGGTACTATGACTAACGGCTATTCAGAAAAAGGACAAGACACGTGTCGACTCACAAATGAGACAACAACACCTAGACTAAAAAGACCAGCTAAGAACTAAAGGGACTAGAACTCAATTTACTAGGATTGCATCTGTCAAGCCCCAAAATCGAGGAGCGCGACCGGCGCTCAACCGAGTGAACCCGACCGAACAAGCCTGTTAGATTCCTTCTACCCAAACTCATTCATGAATAAAGAGAATATATATTTTTCTTAATTAAACAATAAAATGGCTATGTCTGCAATTACCAATTTCTTACCATAAGTTTTACCATTTTTAAAGTCTCAAATGGACAAGTAATACAACCACAACATAGCATAGTTTGTCTTTTCCAGCACCAATACACAACCCACACTATGTCTACGGAGCCTCTATAGATAAAGATGAGTACAATAATAATGCCAGCAACAAGGTCTCGGCTATACCTCAAACATAATACACAAAGAACAAAACATACATGATCTCGGGATGAAGTGGGGCTCACCAAGTCAGCTGGGAAGAAGGTGTACTGCTATCACTAATCAATATCTCCTGTTGTGGGACCACCTGCATCTATTTAAAGATGCAGTGTCCCCGGCAAAAGGGACGTTAATACTGTCGAATAGTACTAGTATGAAAACTAAACACCAATTTAAGAATTCAGAAATACAAGATGAATTTGATGAACCAGTGCGGCAATAGTATAATATAGATAACCGTTTAAACCAGAGCAAGCTTATTAAGAGCTATCAATAACAATTATAGGATTTAAGATGAGATCCTCTATAACCATCTTCACACAAAGCGGCCCCTTCGCCTCATCCGATGTATGCATGTGGAGGTGTAAGTATAATACCACAACTCTACTCAAGCGGCCCTGCCGCCTCACCCCAATGTATGCGGGTGGATGTATAACCACAGTACCAAGAACTTACACAAGCGGCTATGTCGCCTCACCCCGATGTTTGCAGGTGGAAATGCATCAACGACACCAATACCAACACAAAGCGGCTATGCTGCCTCACCCCAATGTATGCGGGTAAAAATGCATCAACGATACCAATACCAACACAAAGCGGCTATGCCGCCTCACTCCAATGTATGCGGGTGAAAATGTATCAACGATACCAATACCAATACAAAGCGGCTATGCCGCCTCACCCCAATATATATATGTGGGTGGTGGTGCCACAACAATACCAATCTATACACAAAGCGATCGTACCGCCTCACCCCAAATGTATGCGGTGGAGGTGCAGTCCCGCAATACCATAATCCCTACACAAAGCGGTCATGCCGCCTCACCCCAATATATGCGGGTGGAGGTGTATCAAAATCCCAATCTCTACACAACTTGGCATAATAACTTTCACATAAATCACGACTTGAAATTATAACATGTCCATAGTTTGAAATACATCCTCAATTTATAATGCAATATGATAAGAGCATTTGAAACACAAATTAAACATATATCTTTATCACAAAACTTATCGGAATACTCGGTTTGTACTCAACATCTTGGAACTTATAAGGATAATGAGAATTCCAATTCTTAAAGAAGAGTTTAGCCAACAAACCTCAATTGAGCTTCCTTAAACTCTAAAACATTCCGGAATTCTTAGCAACTTCAATCTATTTTAGAAATATAACAAATTGAACTAAAATTAGGAAGATGATTATGGTTCTAGCTCATTTGAGCATTTTATCAAACACTGGGTGTGCATTAAGGTTTCAAGGCCCTTTTATGGAGGATTCCATCATCCCACACCCCAATCTTTTCCATTCTTAGCTCAACAATCTTCCTACACCCTTTGATAACACATGCATATAAAATAAATAACTCTTATGCCCAAAAATTATCTTGCTAATTACCCATTTTCAGAAAATTTTGAAATTAGGGTTTAGGGTGTAGAATCTTACCTCTAGGATGAAGACCTAGTGAGCTTCCCTTCTTAATCTTCCAAAACTTGAGCAAGAATTAAAGAACAATTATTGAAGGATACCTCCTCACTCTAGGGCACTCTCTCTCTCTCTCTCTCTCTCTCTTAAATGTCAGATTATAGTTCAAAAATGACCCAAAGAGTGTATTTAATAAAGTAGGGTCGGGTTTTAAAAATCCAAAAATGAAGCTCCAGAACGGTTCTGCGGTCGCATATGCGACCGCATAATGGTTATGCGAACCGCATAATGGTCGCATACTTGGTTACAAAATAGCCAAAAGAACTGCCTGTGTATGCAGTCACTATGCGGTCCACATAACTGTTATGCGGTCGCATAATGCACCACATAACAGTTATGCGGTCGCATAGTCGACCGCATAGCTGTTGCTAGATTTGGCTCTCTCCTGCTCACTTCTGCAGCCATTATGCGGCCTGCAGAGTGATTATGCGGTCGCATAATGGACCGCATAAACGCGCTTTTCAGCCAAAAATTTTCCTTTACTTTTCGGTGCATTGTTCAACCCAAAAAGTCTGAGCCGCTAATCCTCAACACGTAAAATAAATCATTCGGCACCACGAAACATTATTTTCTTTTGCAAAATTTTATGGGGCCTTACATTCTCCCCCACTTAGGATCATTCGTCCTCGAATGAGGGTAAAAATATCTGTTATTAGCATCTTATGCAACTCACTTTTCATACCACACACCAGCAACCCCAAATTTGACTAACTCCCTAAATTTCCAAAAATTTCGCCAGAGTTTCCCTTGTAACTAGGCCTATCCACCTGTCAAAGAGCCCCAAAAATACATTCTAACAGCACATACATAATCCAACGACGTAACATAATATTAAACAACACCAACTGTGGCCTCACAAGCAATTATATTACCAGAACGGAATACCCTTAACATCAAATGTACAAATCATACATAATTCATAGAGTGCAACTCTTAGAATTTTTTTCATAGATCACAGCTTTATAAATACATGGTCATTCAAACAAATAAGGATACTTTTTATTCATTTCTTTCTCGGCCTCCCAAGTAGCCTCTTCAACTTGTTGGTTTTGCCATAACACTTTCACAGATGTAATTTCTTTATTTCTCAACTTTCAGACTTTTCGATCAATAATAGAAACCGGAATCTCTTTGTAAGTCAATTTCTCATTCAATAGTCCTAACCGGAACAATGAGTGATGGATCTCCAACTACTTTCTTCAACATAGGCACATGAAACACCGGGTGTACTAATGACATCTTAGGTGGTAGTTCAAGCTTGTATGCCACCTCACCGATCCTCTAATGATTTTGTACGGTCTGACATACCTCGGACTCAATTTCCCTTTCTTACCAAATTGCACTACACCCTTCATGGGGGAAACTTTCAAGAATACCAATCATCTTCTTTGAACTCCAAATCCCTACGATGAACATCCGAATAAAATTTCTGACGACTCTGAGCAGTCTTCAACCGCTCCTTAATGATTTTAACTTTTTTCATAGCTTGATGCGCAAGGTCTGGCCCTATCAAATCTGCTTCCCCAATTTTGAACCACCCAATGGGAGATCTACATCTCCTACCATATTAAGCCTCGAACGGTTCCATTTGAATGCTAGCATGATAGCTATTGTTATATGCAAATTCTATGAGTGGTAAATGATCATCCAAGCTACCTTTGAAGTCTAGAACACAAGCGCGCAACATATCCTCAAGCGTCTGAATAGTCCGCTCTGCCTGCCCGTTAGTCTGCGGGTGAAAGGCTGTACTAAGATTCACCTGAGTACCCAAACCTTGCTGAAATTTCTTCCAAAAATTAGCAGTGAATTGTGCTCCCCGATCAGAAATGATGGAAACTGGGGTGCCATGCAACCTGACTATTTCTTTGATATACAACTGAGAACACTACTCCACTGTGTCGGTAGACTTAACCGGTAAAAAGTGTGCTGATTTCGTGAGTCGATCTACAATCACCCAAATTGAGTCAAACTTGCGCGGAGTGCGCGGTAATCCTACCAAAAAGTCCATATTAATCATTTTCCACTTCCACATTGGAATTTCTATGTTCTGTGCCAACCCACCGGGCCTTTGGTGTTCGGCCTTCACTTGCTGACAATTTGGACATCTTGCCACAAAATCTGCCACATTCCTATTCATATGATTCCACTAATAGACTTCCTTAAGATCATGATATATTTTTGTAGAACCTGGGTGCACGGAATACATAGAAGTGTGAGCTTCAGTCATAATTCTTTCCTGGAGACCATCCACATTTGGAACACAGAGTCGCCCTTGGTGGGACAAAATACACGCGATCGAGAAGGACAAATGCTGGAGTAGTAAAATAGAAAGCACATTGGCATGGACAGGGTATGAACCCGACAAGGGTCTCGGCAAAAATCTCCAAGGGATCACCAAATTAATACAGTTAAAACGTCACGGCACGATCTTTGGACTGGGATATCAATACACCTGGCACGAGTATCAGAATTGGTCACCACTATGGCGTGGTCCTTATTACCCTCTCGAGCAGCCGATACCATATTTGAGCCAATCCTTCCATTAGGCTGATATGATGTAGGGATCAGAAGAAGATGAAGTGCT
This sequence comes from Nicotiana tabacum, assembly GCF_000715075.1. Lineage (NCBI taxonomy): Eukaryota > Viridiplantae > Streptophyta > Magnoliopsida > Solanales > Solanaceae > Nicotiana > Nicotiana tabacum. The sequence continues at coordinate 120,946,028 of NC_134096.1, read as the reverse complement.
AGTTGGTTTAAGGAATCTATTCTTGGAAGATGAAGACATGGGCTGCAGTGTAATAGTTGAGGAGAAGGAGGAAGAAGGCCTCATCATCCAGACAGTGGAGAAGGGAGTTGTTCTCAAGAACTGGACTGCCACACCATCAAGGGCCCGCCGAGTTCCGGGGTAGCCTGGCTGCTAGTGTCATTTATTTTGAAAACAATTCTTATTAGCATTTTAAAAACATTTTCAGTATTTTGTTTTGAAACATTTGTTTGAATCATTGAAAATCGCTTTTGTTTGACATCTTGATAATTATCAATGGTTTGCTATTTTATTATTTATTACTATTCTCTACATTTTTCTCTCTACAGCATTACTATTTCTTATCGTGATGAACCAACTGTGACATGTAATGAGACAACGCAACATAAGGATAGTGACTCGAAAGAAATAGAAGAGGAGGATATAATACCTGAGGAAATTGTTAGAGAAGTTGAAGATTTTGAGAACAAGCCTAAGTCCAACCTAGACGAAACTGAGATAGTCCACTTGGGAGATTTTGAAACAGTCAAAGAAACTCGCATAAGCATTCACCTGTCACCATCAGAGAAAGAAGAATACACCTGTTTCCTGAAAGAATATGAAGACATTTTCGCATGGTCTTATGATGATATCACTGGTTTGAGCACGTCCATAGTGGCTCATAAACTACCCACAACCCAATGTGTCTGCCAGTAAAGCAGAAGCTCATAAAGTTCAAGCCAGATATGAGTCTAAAAATCAAAGAAGAAGTCACCAAGAAGATCAAAGCTAAGGTTCTCAGAGTGGTTGAATAACCAACTTGGTTGGCTAACATCATGCTAGTTTCGAAGAAGGATGGGAAAGTTAGAGTATGCGTCGATTATCAGGACCTAAACAGAGCAAGTCCCAAAGATAATTTCACGTTACCCAACATACACATACTGATCGACAATTACGCCAAGAATGAACTCCAATCCTTCGTGGATTGCTTCGCGGGAAATCATCAGATCTGGATGGATGAAGAGGATGCCGAAAAGACAGCTTTTATTACACAGTGGGGGGTGTACTGCTATAAAATGATGTCATTTGGTCTGAAGAATGCTGGGGCCACTTATATGAGGGACATGTCAACTATTTTCCACGATATGATACACAAGGAGATAGAGGTATATGTGGATGACGTTATCATCAAATGCAAGAAGAGTACAGATCACATAGCAGACTTGATGAAATTCTTTGATCGGCTTCGGAGGTACAATTTGAAATTGAATCCCGCTAAATGTGCCTTCGGGGTCCCCGCAGGAAAGTTGTTAGGATTCATCGTCAGCCGTCGAGGAATTGGGCTAGACCCATCAATGGTCAAGGCTATCCAGGATTTTTCACCTCCAAAGAATAAGAAAGACATGATGAGCTTCTTGGGACGTCTTAATTACATCAACCGCCTCATAGATGTGAGCCGATTTTCAAAATGTTAAAGAAGGATGCCGCAAAGAGTTGGACTGAAGACTACCAGAAAGCTTTTGACAGAATCAAAGAATATTTGTCCACACATCCAGTCCTGGTCCCGCCAGAACCTGGTAGACCACTGCTACTCTATCTCTCCGTATTATATGGGGCTTTCGGTTGTGTCTTAGGACAACACGATGAGACGAGAAGGAAAGAACAGGCCATATACTATCTGAGCAAGAAGTTCACATCCTACGAAGCACGATATTCTTTGCTGGAACACATCTCCTGTGCTTTGACCTGGATAGCCCAGAAAGTGAGGCACTACTTCTGTGCCTATACCACATATCTCATATCAAGGATGGATTCTCTGAAGTACATCTTCCAGAAACCCATGCCTACAGGGAAGCTGGCAAAATGGCAGATATTGTTGAGTGAATTCAACATCATCTATGTGACTCAGAAGACGCTTAAGGGACAAGCATTAGCGGATCATCTTGCAGACAATCCTGTAGGAGGAGAATATGAACCACTAAAAACATATTTTCCTGATGAAGAAGTGTCATTCGTAGGAGAAGATATCACCGAAGCCTACGACGGATGGAGAATGTTTTTCGATGGAGCCGCAAACTTCAAATGAGTGGGTATTGTAGCCGTTTTGGTGTCAAAAATAGGTCAACATTATCCGATATCCGCAAAACACAGATTTTCGTGCACCAATAATATGGCAGAATATGAGGCTTGCATATTGGGACTCAATTTGGCCGTTGACATGAATATCCAGGAATTACTGGTAATTGGTGATTCAGATCTTCTGGTACCTCAGGTGCAGGGGGAATGGGCTGCAAAGAATACCAAGATATTACCATATCTATATCATGTGCAAGATATGATGAAGAGGTTCATGAAGATAGAGTTTATACATGTCCCGAGAATCCAGAATGAGTTCGCAGACGCATTGGCCACTTTGTCCTCCATGATACAACATCTAGACAAGAATTTCATCGACCCCATTCCGGTAAGGATTCATAATCAGCCAACTTACTGCACTCATGTTGAAGAAGAAGAAGACGGGAATTCATGGTTCCATGATATCAAGGAGTACTTGGCAAAAGGAGAGTACCCGGAGCATGCAAATCATACTAAAAAATGCATGCTCCGAAGATTGTCCAACCATTTTTTCCAAAGTGGAGGAATTCTGTACAGAAGGACTCCAGACCTAAGGTTATTATGGTGTGTTGACGCCAAGGAAGCTTCCAAACTGCTCGAAGAGATACACTCTGGAACTTGCGGACCATACATGAATGGTTTTATTTTATCCAAGAAGATATTGAGGGAAGGTTATTTTTGGATGACTATGGAAACAGACTACATCAGGTATGTCTAGAAATGTCATCAGTGCCAAATACACACAGATATGATACGGGTGCCGCCAAATGAACTCAATGCAATGGGTGCACCTTGGCCTTTTGCCGCTTGGGGAATGGACGCCATTGGACCAATCGAGCTCGCCGCTTCAAACGGGCACAGGTTCATTTTAGTGGCCATAGACTACTTCACAAAATGGGGCGAAGCTGCATCCTACAAAGCTGTAACCAAGAAAGTCATCGCAGATTTTATCAGAGATCGTATTATTTGCCGATTCGGGTTTTCAGAGTCCATCATCACCGACAATGCCGCCAATATCAACAGTGACCTAATGAAAGCAATGTGCGAAACTTTCAAAATCAAGCACAAGAATTCCACAACATACAGGCCTCAAATGAATGGAGCCGTGGAGGCCGCAAACAAGAATATCAAGAAAATACTGAGGAAGATGGTAGACAACCACAAGCAATGGCACGAGAAGTTACCATTTGCCTTATTGGGGTACCATACCACAGTCCGCACATCCACGGGGCAACTCCCTATTTGCTGGTCTACGGTACCGAAGCTGTCATTCTTGCCGAGGTTGAAATTCCTTCTTTAAGAATTATATAAGAAGCTGAACTCAGTGATGCAGAATGGATAAGAAGCTGCTATGAACAATTAGCTCTCATTTACGGGAAAAGAATGAATGCAGTGTGTCATGGTCAACTCTATCAGAATATGATATCCAGAGCTTTCAACAAAAGGGTCAAACCAAGAACAGTTCGCATCGGGGTAGCTGGTACTGAAGCAGATCTTCCCGCATCAAGATGAAGGCAAATGGAAATTTTCGCCCAATTGGCAAGGGCCCTACATGGTTCACAGAGTACTAACAGGAGGAGCACTCATACTCACAGAAATGGACGGAGAGGTTTGGCCAAAGCCTATCAATTCAGACACAGTCAAAAGATATTATGTTAAGAATGTTCGCATTTCTTCATCTGATGTAATTGAACTACGCTCGACCTGATTCCCGTTTAAGAGGGGATACGTAGGCAGCCCTGTGGGTTCGGTCACAATTCAATAAAATTTTCATTATCCCCACAACCAGAAACTGGGGCAGAATTTTGAGGAGGGCCCTCAAAATTCCGGAGCAAGTCCAGCCAACGTCATCATATGCAGAACGGTTAGAGAATCGCCTAAGTAAACTGGGGCAGAATTTTGAGGAGGACCCTCAAAATTCTAAGGAAGTCGCAATGTCTCTAAAGTGTCACAGTCATTGGTTTATCTAATTTATCCGATATTTCATACTAATGTATTTTAAATAATTACATTCAACATATACACGCACATTTTCTAAAACTTTATTTTTATGAAACATCCAGATACTACCCGTGGTAACTCAAGCAGGACTTCGATACAGAGCAAAGCAAAGCAGGCAGGCGGAGGCATGAACCAACCTTCCCCCATAAAACTCACGTTTGTCCTTTGGATGCAGGAACAAGAAATATTCTTAAATTCGGGCACACCTTAGAATCACTATCTTCATAACGCCAAAGCTGCAAAGCGCAAACACATTTCCAGCTAAGAAATACTCTGCTACTACTTATTATCTGTTCATTGCATGAGACTAAGAATTGTCTCCATCTTGCATGAGGCTAAGCCTCGCCTCCTTAATTACATAAGGCTAAGCACTGCCTTCCCCTGCATGAGACTAAGCATTGTCTCCACCTTTGCTGAGGTTAAGCCCTGCCTCCTTAATCGCATAAGGCTAAGCACTGCCTTCTCCTGCATGAGACTAAGCATTGTCTCCATTTTTGCATGAGGCTAAGCCCTGCCTCCTTAATTGTATAAGGCTAAGCACTACCTTCCCCTGCATGAGACTAAGCATTGTCTCCATTTTGCATGAGGCTAAGCACTGCCTTTCCTTGGACGAGACTAAGCATTGTCTCCCATCTTGCATGAGGCTAAGCCCTGCCTCCTCAATTGCATGAGACCAACCATCGCCTCCCACTTCACATGAGGCTAAGCATTGCCTCCCTAGTCGCATAAGGCTAAGCTCTGCCTTTTCTTGCGTAACCCCAAATGCTATGCTACTTGAAATCTAGCACTATTCTCCACCTCAAGGCTAAGCTCTGCTCCCGATCTTACACAAGACTAAGCTCTGTCTTGTTTTGCTTCGCATAACCAAACATCATGTCTTTGCATCTTATGGGCTGAAACATCGCCATTCTGTCCAAAGGCGTCATAGTTCGAAGGAATCATCCTTATAGCCGGAAGACACCATGTCATGGCCTGAGGATCTCTCAATATTGCACATCATTATTCAAAGGCGTCATACTTCAGAGGCACCATTTTCATGGCCCGAGAACATCATTTCATGGCCTGCGAATCCCTTATCACGCAATTCATGGCCCGGGACATAATGGTCTAAGGACATCATCCCCATCGTGTAGGGGAACTTGAGCAGGTCCGTAACTTGGCAAACCTTTTCCTTACCCTAAATGTTCCCGACATCAACCAACAAAATGCCAAAAACTCAGGACCTCCTCAAAACATACAAAACCAGCACCCGCAAAATCCTCCCGCACCTCATCAATACGCCATGCCTCCCCAAAATCCTAATCCTCCACCAGTACCAATTCATCCACAGCATCATCATTATCCGACCCAGTAACCACAAACTACCACCTACCACACTTCTCAAAATGCACCACAACCTACTCTTGATCCCCAAAACTCAACCAATGATCACCACTACACCCAAATCCCTAGAGTCCACCAAAATAACCCCATATACGTGGAAACCTTACCCCACACTTCACAACAAACCCTGTATACATCGGAAATCACCGAGAAGGACCTGCTCATCAACAACATAGTGGAAGAACTTAAGAAGCTTACAAGTCGATTCCAAGGTGTTGAAGGTGGTAAAGGAATCAAAGGTTTGAACTATTAGTATTTATGTATTCAACCGGACGTAGAACTGCCAGAGAGTTACAAACCTCCTAAGTTCGAAATATTCGGCGAGACAGGTGATCCAAAGATACATCTAAGGACGTATTGCGACAAACTCGTAGGGGTTGGTATCGATGAAAGAATCCGCATGAATCTGTTCATAAGGAGCTTCACTGGAGAAGCACTATCCTGGTACATCAGTCAAAATCCAAAGAAGTGGATTAATTGGGTAAGCATGGCGTCAGATTTTATGGATCGTTTCAGATTCAACACAGAGAATACATCAGACGTCTTCTATATCCAGAATCTTAAGAAGAAGCTGACAGAAACTTTCCACGAGTATGCTACTAGGTGGAGATCAGAGGCTGCAAAAGTAAGGCTAGCATTGGAAGAAGAACAAATGAACAAATTCTTTGTCAGGGCCCAGGATCCACAATATTATAAGAGGTTGATGGTTATTGAAAATCATAAATTCTCCGACATCATCAAATTGGGAGAAAGAATAGAAAAGGGAATCAAAAGCAGGATGGTAACAAATTTTGAGGCACTCCAGGCTACGAACAAAGCCTTGCAGTCAGGGGGTATATCTAAAAAGAAGGAAGTATGGACTGTGATGGTAGCCCAAGGTCCGAAATCTCCTCTCACATACCAAACACCTCCAACCACATAACAGCCTTCACCTCCTAGATATCAACAACCCACTACCACCTACCACACTTATAACACTCAGCTAGCATATTACCACTCACCACCAGCCTGCCAAAACTACCAAAAACCTAGTCCAAATTTTGACTGTAGGCCGCCCAGACAATACAATCCTATTGCTAGTGTCTTATGTTTATGAATCCCCTCTTTAAACTGCACTAACGATGGATCATTGTATTGCTTCTCTTTGACTTCCACAACAAGCGATGATTCAGCCCTATTTTGCACAATTACCCCTCCTTCACTAGAGTCCGCAAGACGAACTCCCAAACTAGCCAATCAGTGAACTTCCTTGGCTAATGGCCTCTGATATGCCTCCAAGTGAGCCAAAATACCCATAGATTTCCGGCTAAGAGCATCAACCACAACATTGGCCTTTCTCGGATGATATAAAATATCAATGTCGTAGTCCTTGAGTAACTTAAGCCATATTCTCTGCCTCAGATTCAGTTCCTTCTGCTTGAAAATATATTGAAGGCTCTTATGGTCCGTGAATATATCAACATGGAACCCATATAAAGAATGATGCCAAATTTTCAATGCAAATACCACTCCCGCAAGTTCTAAATCATGTGTTGGATAGTTCTTTTCATGATTCTTTAGTTGCCTAGAAGCATAAGCTATCACCTTCCCATGTTGCATTAATACACACCCAAGCCCGATTATTGAAGCATCACAATATACCACAAATCCATCTATACCCTCTGGTAGAGTCAACATTGGCGCCGTAGTTAATCTTGCTTTCAAGTCCTAGAAACTCTTTTCACAAGCATCTGACCATTGGAACTTAATTGCCTTCTGCGTCAATTTAGTCAATGGAGAGGCAAGAGTAGAAAACCCCTCCACAAACTTTCTGTAATATCCAACTAGCCTAAGAAACTGTGAATCTCTGTTGGAGTTGTAGGCCTCAACCAATTCTTTACAGCCGCAATTTTCTGAGGATCAACCTTAATCCTCTCACTAGAGACAACATGACCCAAGAATGTGACAGACTCGAGCCAAAATTCACATTTCGAAAATTTTGCATACAACTGGTTTTGATACAGAGTCTGCAACACTGCCCTGAGGTGACCGGCATGGTCCTCTCAATTGCATGAATATACAAAAATATCGTCAATAAACACTATCACAAAAGAATCTAGGAATGGCTTGAAAACGCGATTCATAAGATCCATGAAGGCTGCTGGGGCATTTGTTAGCCCAAAAGACATCACCAGAAATTCAAAATGCCCATACCAGGTTCTAAAAGCTGTTTTCGGAATATCCCGCTCCCTGACAAGTGTAGGTGCCTCAGCATCGGTATCCGTAACCCGGACCAATTGGTAAATACATCCCTTGTTGATCATTTTCGTGGCCTTAAGGTAAGAAATAAACCTACCCTTCGGCACTACATCATCACCCTTCCACTCAATAACTAGCTTATTTGGAAATTCGAACCTAATAGTTCTGGTTCGGCAATCAAGCTTGGCAAAACAAGAGTAAAGCTAATCCATCCCCATTATCACAACAAAATCGACCATGCTCAATTGAATAAGATCAGCCATGATGCCCCAACCACGCAACGTGACAACACAATCCCTATAAACCCGCGCGGCCAAAATAGACTCACCAACCAGAGTAGATACAGAGAACGGCTTATGAAGATGTTCTGGTTCTATCCCAAATTCCATAGCAACATAAGGAGTGACATATGACAAAGTGGAACTGGGATCAATAAGAGCATATACATCATGAGATTGGACAGTCAATATACCTGTGACAACATCTGGAGAAGCCTCTGATTCCCGACGTCTCCGCATAGCATAAAATCTGCTGGCTCCTCCCGAATTCTGTGCACCACCCCTAGCTGCACCACGCCCTACAGGTGCTGGGGTGCCTCGAGCTGGAGGTATTGTGGATGTAGTAGCTGCAGAATTAGCTGGCTGTGCCGCACCTCTTCCCATATCTCGGCGGGATAAGCGGCAATCTCTCTGAATGTGACCCCTCAAACCACACTCATAGCATACTGGTAGGTCCATGAAACAGGACCCAAAGTGTATCCTCCCACACTTAGGGCATGGAAGCCTCCGCTGCTGAAACCTTCTGTCAGGCCGACCCTGCTGGTGGGGTCCCCTGTTGCCCTGACTGGGTCCAGATGACTGTGCACCCATCGAAGACTGGGAAAATGATTGGGATGGTCCTGATGACGCTCCCCTGAATGCCGACCTACAACCACCACCACCGGAAGAACTACCAAAGTTGCCCGTGGTCCGGGCCTTGCTGCTACTCTGATGCTCCATTCTATTCTTCAATTTGCGGGTCTCTGTGGCTTGAGAAAATACCACCATCTTACCGTAGTTCATATCGGAATTCAAGGCAGCTGTAAAGGCCTCATTGATAACCAAAGGGCTAAGACCCTGTACAAACCAGCACACTCTAGCCTCCATAGTGGGCAACATATGAATAGCATACTTGGACAGGCGCGCAAACTCCATATGGTACTCCCACACATTCATACTACCCTGCTTCAGGCTTTCAAACTCAGCGGCATGAGCTGCCTTAGTTTCGGCAGGCAAGAAATGATCTATAAAGGCATCTGTGAACTCACCCCACCTTGCCGGAGGGCTTCCCTGCTCACGGGATTCCTCCCACAACTCAAACCAAGAATAGGCCACCCCTTTCAGGCGGTAGGAGGCCAACTCTACTCCCTCCGTCTCTGTAGCATGCATAATCCGGAGAGTTTTGTGCATCTCATCAATGAAGTCCTAGGGGTACTCCTCGGGATCAGTACCCGTAAACACTAGAGGATCTAACTGAAGAAATTTGTTCTCCCTGGAACTAGCATATTCCCCCGGATGACTGGAAGAAGTAGGCCCAACACTCGATCTCTGGGACTGAGAAGCCACTATCTGTGTCAACATTTGTATGGCTCCCCTAATATCAATATCAGACACACCAGAATCGAAAGCTGGAGCTGGAGGTGGAACTGAAATATCAGTTGGAGGAACCGTTGCACCTTCTGTAGGTGTAGGGACAGGTGCGGTCTGATCAGTTGTAGTAGAGTCAGGCAGTGTAGTAACTGGAGGAATATTCTCACTCCACGGGTGCTCACCCGCATCATCAATTATAGGGTCAACTGTCACTCCTGGGTAACATTGGCTCTTTGGCCAGTTCTTGCCTTCTTCTTAGGTGCCATGTACTGAAAATTAGAGCAACGCAGGAGGTAAAGGAGGAATAATCTTACAACCAGCTTTATCGCACGATTAAGAACATGAAAAAAGGTATTATTCCTAAATGCCCATGTAGCATCCTAATTATAGATGTGGTTGACAATACACCGATAATAAGGACTCTACTAGACATGGCTCCGAGACATCCTAAGATACTTTAAAACCTTGCTCTGATACCAAGTTTGTCATGCCCCAAAATCGAGGAGCGCGACCGGCGCTCAACCGAGTGAACCCGACCGAGCAAGCCTGTTAGATTCCTTCTACCCAAACTCATTCATGAATAAAGAGAATATATGTTTTCCTTAATTAAATAATAAATTGGCCACGTCTGCAATTACCAATTTCTTACCATAAGTTTCACCATTTTTAAAGTCTCAAATGGACAAGTAATACAACCACAACATAGCATAGTTTGTCTTTTTCAGCACCAATACACAACCCACACTATGTCTACAGAGCCTCTATAGATAAAGATGAGTACAATGATAATGCCGGCAATAAGGCCCCGGCTATACCTCAAACAGAATACACAAAGAACAAAAGATACATGACCCCGGGATGAAGTGGGGCTCACCAAGTCAGCTGGAAAGAAGGTGTACTGCTAACACTAATCAATATCTCCTGCTGTGGGACCACCTGTATTCATTTAAAGATGCAGCGTCCCCGGCAAAAGGGACTATAGTACCGTCGAATAGTACTAGTATGAAAACTAAACACCAATTTAAGAATTCAGAACTACAAGATAAATATGATGAACCAGTGTGGCAATAATAAATGGAGGTGGAGGTGTAAGTACAATATCACAACTCAACTCAAGCGACCCTACCGCCTCACCCCAATGTATGCGGGTGGATGTATAACCACAGTACCAAGAACCTACACAAGCGGCTATGCCGCCTCACCCCAATGTTTGCAGGTGGAAATGCATCAACGATACCAATACCAACACAAAGCGACTATGCCTCCTCACCCAAATGTTATACCAACACAAAGCGGTTATGCCGCCTCACCCCAATGTATGCGGGTTGAAGTGCATCAACGATACCAATGCCAACACAAAGCGGCTATGCCGCCTCACCCCAATATATAAATGTGGGTGGTGGTGCCACAACAATACCAAACTATACACAAAGCGGTCGTACCACCTCACCCCAACGTATGCGGGTGAAGGTGCAGTCCCGCAATACCATAATCCCTACACAAAGCGGTCATGAAGCCTCACCCCAATATATGCGGGTGGAGGTGTATCAAAATCCCAATCTCTACACAACTTGGCATAATAACTTTTACATAAATCACGACTTAAAATTATAACATGTGGATACACAATCCATAGTTTGAAACACATCCTCAATTTATAATGCAATATGATAAGAGCATTTGAAATACAAATTGAACATATATCTTTATCACAAAACTTATCGGAATACTCGGTTTGTACTCAACATCTTGAAACTTACAAGGATAATGGGAATTCCAATTCTTAAAGAAGAGTTTAGCCAACATACCTCAATTGAGCTTCCTTAAACTCTAAAACGTTCCGGAATTCTTAGCAACTTCAATCTATTATACAAATATAATGAATTGAACCAAAATTAGGAAGATGATTATGGTTCTAGCTCATTTGAGCATTTTATCAAACGCTAGGTGTGCAATAAGGTTTCAAGGCCCTTTTATGGAGGATTCCATCATCCCATAATCCAATCTTTACCATTCTTAGCTTAACAATCTTCCTACACCTATTGATAATACATGCATGTAAAATAAATAACTCTCATGCCCAAAAATTATCTTGCTAATTACCCATTTTCAGAAAATTTTGAAATTAGGGTTTAGGGTGTAGAATCTTACCTCTAGGATGAAGACCTAGTGATCTTCCCTTCTTAATCTTCCAAAACTTGAGCAAGAATTGAAGAACAATTATTGAAGAACACCTTCACACTCTAGGGCACTCTCTCTCACTCTAAAATGTTAGATTATAGTTCAAAAAATGACCCAAAGAGTGTATTTAATGAAGTAGGGTCGGGTTTTAAAAACCCAAAAATGAAGCTCCGGAACGGTTCTGCGGTCGCATATGAGACCACATAATGGTTATGCGGACCATATAATGATCGTATACTTGCTGACAAAACTGATCAAAAATCTGCCTGTGTATGCGGTCACTATGCGGTCTGCATAACTGTTATGCGGTCGCATAATGCACCGCATAATAGTTATGTCATCGCATAGTCGACCGCATAGCTGCTGCCAGATTTGGCACTCTCCTGCTCACTTCTGCGGCCATTATGCGGCCCACAAAGTGATTATGTAGTCGCATAATGGATCGCATAAACGCACTTTTCCGCCAAAATTTTTTCTTTACTTTCCGGTACATTGTTCAACCTAAAACGTCTGAGATGCTAATCCTCAACACGTAAAAAAATCATTCGACACCACGAAATATTATTTTCTTTTGCAAAATTTTATGGGGCGTTACAACATCTTAACCAAATAACCCAATTTTAATAACCACAACATCCCATTACCCTTCTAGAACCTTGATCTTCAAGGTTGAAAATCTAGAAATTGTGAGGTGAGGAACGAAAAGTATTCCCATATCGCATCTTTTGGAGCTAGATTAGCCCACTGGACCAGAACTTGTGTCACCGCGTGGTTTCCCCTTTTTATCATGCGCCGATCCAAAATTGCAATCGGTTCTGCCACAAGTTTTCCCTCCGGCGTGCTGAAAGGTGGTTCTTTAATTGGGAAAACCTTGGGTCCAACCTTCTTTTTTAGTTGAGAGACGTGAGAAAAGGATGGATTTGAGATTCAGCTGGTAATTGTAATTCATAGGCCACTGGGCTATTTCTCTTAATCACTGGATATGGACCAAAGAATTTAGAAGCCAATTTCAGATTTTTTTGGACAGCAACTGAAGTCTAGTGATACGGTTGAAGTTTGATGAAGACTAGATCCCCTACCTCAAAGGTTCATTCACTCCTTTTGTTGTCCGCATACTGTTTCATACGAATTTGAGCTTTAACCAAGTTTTCTTTTAATTGTTTGTTCACAATTTGTCTGTCTTTCAGTAGTTGATCAACTGCTTCAACCTTGGATTGTGCAACCAATTTGAATGTCGGTAGAGGTGGTTCATAACCATAAAGAGCCTTAAAAGGAGTCATGTTAATTGCTGATTGGAAATTGGTGTTGTACCAAAACTCTGCCATTGGAAGCCATTTACTCCATTCTTTAGGTTTTTGACATGTCATGCATCTGAAATAAGACTCCAAACAGCGATTCAACCTTTCGGTTTGCCCGTCGGTTTGTGGGTGATAAGCTGAGCTTAATTTTAACTCTACTTGCATGATTTTAAAGAGTTCTTGCTAGAACAAGCTCACAAAAATGGTGTCGCGGTCAGAGACAATAGAACATGGAGCCCCATGTAATTTGCAAATATGATCTAAGAAAATCTGAGCAATTTGAGCAGCATTGTAAGGGTGCAAAACTGCAATGAAATGTGCATATTTGGTAAACCTGTCAATGACCGTTAATATGACCTCCTTTCTTTGTGATTTAGGCAATTCTTTGATGAAATCTATGGATATATGTTCCCAAGCTTTTTTCGAAAATGGTAAGGGCTGTAATAGCCCAGGGTAAGCCACACTTTCCTCCTTGTTTCTTTGACATACCTCACATTCATGTACCACAACCTTTACACCCTTAATCATCCCAGTCCAATAAAAGATTGCTTTAAGCCTTTGGTAAGTTGCATGAATCCCTGAATGTCCCCCTATGAGGTGGAATGCATGTCATTAATCAACTTATTTTTCAGACTCAACTGATTGCCTACCCATAGTTTTTCATGACACCTTAATAAACCTGCTTGTAATGCCACACTTGATTCTGCGTGTGGGTCTATGCTGAGTTTAGTAATCAATTCTTGGACTTCTGGATCATCTTTGTAACTATCAAGCACTTCTTGTACCCATTTGGGTTGGGCTACATTTAAGCCCAAACATTCAGCTTCTTGGCCGCACCAGAGGTCTCCTCCATCCGACGGGATAATGCATCTGCGGCAACATTTTCTTTTCCTTGCCTATAATGTATTTCATAGCTTAGGACCATCATTTTTGTAACTCCTTTATGTTGTAATGCAGTAGTGATGAGTTGATCCCTCAGAAACCTTAAGCTGAAATGGTTTGTGCGTATGATAAAGTGATTTGGTTGGAGGTAGTGCCTCCATTTCTCTACTGCCAAGAGAAGAACAATCAACTCCTTCTCGTATGTCGATAAGCCCAAGTATTTCTGGCTAAGAGCCTGACTCATGAACGCGATAGGCTTATTATTTTGAGAAAGCACAGCCCCAACTCCCTATTCACTTGCATCAACCTCCACTACAAAAGGCAATTTAAAATTTGGCAAAGCCAAAATTGGCGCCTGAGTCATAGCAATTTTCAATGCTTCAAAACCTTCTGTTGCTTTATCACTCCACAAAAATCCACCATTTTTAACAGTAAGGTTAAAGGTTTGCTGATTACTGCATAATTCTTGATGAAGCGTCGGTAATAACCAGTTAATCAAAGAAAACCCCATAACCCTTTGATGCACTTCGGCCTAGGCCAACTGATCATAACCTCAATTTTGGCTTCATCTGTACAAACTCCTTCTCCCTTGATGATATGACCCAAGTATTCAACTTTGGGCTGCGCAAAGCTACACTTAGTACATTTAGCATACAATTGGTGCATGGACAACAATCTAAATACTACTCTCAAATATTTTAAATGTTCCGTAAGTGTAGTGTTATAGATTAAAATATCATCAAAGAACACCAATACGAACTTCCTTAGGTAAGGACCAAAAATCTGGTGCATAAGAGCTTGGAATGTTGCTGGTGCATTTGTCAAACCAAACGGCATCACGTTGAATTCCCAAAACTCATGGTGTGTTTTAAAAGTCATTTTATGTTCATGACCCTCCTTCAAACGGATTTGGTGATATCTCGATCTCAAGTCTAATTTTGAAAAATAATATGCACCATGAAGTTCGTCAAGCAAATCCTCCACCACCGGAATAGGATAAGTATTTTTGATGGTAATATCATTGAGTCTCCGGTAATCGACACACAATATCCATGTTGAATCCTTTTTCTTGACAAGAATGACTGGAGAGGTAAAGGGCGATGTACTGTGCTTTACTGTTTTTGCCTCTAATATTTCTTGAATCATTTTTTCAATAACATCTTTTTGTTCATGTGAATATCTATAAGGCCTCTGGTTTACTGGTGTTGAACCTAGAATCAACTCTATCGCATGATCACATGAGCGGATTGGGGGTAATTTAGTAGGTTCAAGGAACACTTCTGCATTTTCTAACAAAATGTCTTCTATTGAACTGGGAATTATTTCTTCATGTGGCCCACTAACTTCCATTTGATAAGTTTGGGCTACCCAATTGCATCCTCCCCTATTTAAAAGTCCAAAAATCAAACGACTGTCTATTTGGACCATGGCCTGGGAATCTGAAAATCCCACCAATGTTATCATTCAATTTTCCCGTATGAACGAAACACTATGAAGTCTAGTGTTAATAACCATAGGGGCTATCACATCTATCCAATCCATTCCTAATACTAAGTCGCAACCCCCAACCTTCATCAACCTTAAGTCAAATCTGAAAACCTCCTTTTGCATTTGCCAAATAACTTTAGGACAAAAAATGTTACTTCACATAATACCACCATTGGCTACTCTCACCTTCATTGGTCTAATCATGAGCTGCATAATTAATTACAATTTCTTAGCCAATTTTGGGTCCAAAAAACTATGAGTTTCTCCAGAATCCACCAAAATTATCACATGCTCATTTTTTAAGATCCCGGAAATTTTAATAGTGGTTGAGCCTTTGTCTGGACCTTCTAGCCCACTAATTACTGCCTCATCCGCCGCCATACATTCCATCACATTCACTTAAGCTTCTTCCTCATTTTCAACAGTTTCTTGTTCCTCCGTCACCCCTGGACTTTCACCCACCTCAAAGGTGGTCTCTCCCTCATTACTTTCCATTGAATTAAGTGTTTTAGCTTTGCACACATGATCCGGAAAGTACTTGTCATGACATTTATAACATAATTTATTCTCCCTTAACGTCTCTAAGGATGGGTTATTTGGCAACATTATTGGCTTTCGGGTCACAATAGGAAGAAGATTTTTTGCATTTAGGTTTGGGCTCACTTTAGGGCTGGGAGGAAAAGTGATTCTGGGCTGAGTTGTGAAAATTCTTGGGGGTTGGGCATTTTTATATATGGTGGCCAGTATTTTCTCATGGATCTTGGCTATTTCCAATGCATCAATCATAGTTTGGGTGTTGGATGCTCTTACCATAGATTCCAAGTCAGGTTTTAAACCTCTCATACACAAAATAGGCTTCACTGAATGTAGGAGTAATTAGCAGCAAGAAAAAGCGCACTTCTTCAAACTTAGTGAAATAGCTTTCTATATCTGACCACTGCTGAAGCCTATTAAATTGTACCACAATGTCCATGGGCCTAATGTTGCCATATCTGCGGCACACATCCAAACAGAAAGTTTCCCATGTGATTTGACCATCATGTTCATCATATATACATCGAACCATGTGTCCATTTTTTTCTTAATATGGACCGACACAAAACCTATTTTCTCATTTGGTGTAATCTGGTAGAGCTCAAAATATTTATCACAACGCCGGATCCATCTACGAGGGTTGTTAATATCAAACTCTGAAAAACTCAGCTTGACTTTTGGGCCTCTAAAATGGTTGTTGGGGTTGGTTGGTGTTAATGATGTAGGTTGATCAGGTACTTGTAACTTGGGTATAGTGCTGGATTGTGGAAATGAACTGTTGACAATAGCTTGGTAAGTCAAAGGAGAAAGAAACATTGTAGTGATTGGTGACTGAGTATTGACTTGGTTAATCTGAGTTGCAAAATTAGCAGCAGGTAAGCTAGTGTTTACGGCTGAAAAAGTTAAGGTAGTCATAGCTGAGTGGGTTAAGGATAGCGGAGCTGGAGGATATATTGTCGACTGAAGATAACGATGCACCGGAGCAATATCAGAAGCAGCAATAGAATTGAAGGGAGCTGCAAATAATGACATACCCCTACTAGAATGAGTAAAAATAGGTATCGGAGAAGCTGCAGATCTAAGAGCACCACTCACTGAAGAATCTCCTCTTTCCATCGATGATTTTCTGAAGCCAAAGCGGCAATCGATCTTCCAGAAGCCACAGATTCCAACCTTCGTTCAGATTCATAATGACTTAGAAGAGTATCGATACGATGAATGTTTTCTTAATGCCTTTGCGTAGCTTCAGCGTTTAAGCGAGCTTGGTTCTTTTCAATCATCTCCATCCGTTTGCACGATTCACTTATGTATCTACTCTCCTTCTCGAAACTATTTTGTTTAGTTCTTGTATTGATTTTTCAGGGATTTTTTCGCAACATGACTAAATAGTTGCATTTTCCGGAGAATAATGCAATTTAGTTTTCAATGAAGTTTAGTGTTATTCGAATTTCTTTTATAATGCTAGGTTTGTACATGCTTCGCCCTGTGCAAATGATAAATTCTGAAGTAAAAATATAATATTTTTGTATAGGTTGTATGTAGTGAGCTATACAAGATATTGGACTGTGGGAACCCTTCTTTTACACCAAACAAAAGAAAAATCAGTAATGTTATGTACTGCTAATTTAAAAAGGTGAGTTCATTTAAGCTTTTGCTTTAGGTCTATCTTTTATATTTTAACGTGCTAATACATGAGCACTCTTTGTTGGTTTGTAAGGTGAGATGTTGAAGTTTCTAATCTATGATTATATTTTGTAGTATTTTAGTGAAATATGTGATCGGGCATTAAATTCTTCTACTGATGAGAAAAATTTGTGCTTTGTGACCCGATAAGTACTGTTGTCGCTCGAGGATTGAAAATTATTTCATTACTTTTTGCGCCTTTTTTAAGTTTCATGAAGGAAACTTCATTCAAAGTGCAGTTGTATCAAAGATCAAGTTTATATGAAACCTCTTTTCTAAGTTCCAGTCAGTACATTTATCTTTGTTATTTGTTATATTTAAGGTATTTTTTAGACTGAAATTTATGTCAAAGAGTCGATATTGAAAGCATGAGAATCGATAGAGAAAGAATTCATAATACAGAGTTTGAGTTTTGTGAACTAGCCTGTGGCGTTTGAAAATTTTCACGAATTTTCATAATGATATTCTCGGAATCGCAGTTGAAGAGTATACGGTTATATGCCTTTGTCATCCCTTTTTCATGTTTGTGAGAATTGTGTTCAATTTTATTCATTTTTTAAACATCATGTGAAAAATTCAAGCATGTATTGGTTCCTCTTCTTTGGTATTATAATAATCTAGAGCTATCTTTTGGGTATATTATTCAACTATTTTACCCTTTGTGTTTGAATTTCTCTTCCGTGTATGAAATAGTGGGATCAATCTCTCATTCTTGCTACTTATCCCATTTAGAAGTGAGGAAGATACCAATAGAATTGAAGGCAATAACTCAAAACTAATTTAAACAGGTGTATTTGCAATTACTTCCTGATTATCCGAAGGTTAATTGAAGATGTCTAAAATTTCAAAATATTGCTACACCTAAAACCATTTTCACAATGTGTTTACAATGTCTTGGAAGATTGTTGAGTGTTGATAGGCTTCAGGATCTTAATGTGAATCCTACTTGTGTGTTCTGTCAAGCTGCAATTGAATCAAGAGATCATCTTTTTGGAGAATGTACATTTGCTAAGGACTTGTGGGTCAGGCTTCTGAATTGGATGCAGATACAACCGGGTGTTACTGCTACATGGAACCAATACCTCTACAGGGTCATAAAACATGTTGGGGGGGGGGGGAGACAAATATAGCATGATTAAACAAATTGCACTTTACAAAATTTATTCATGTGTTGTGGAGAGAAAAAGAAACTATAGAATATTTGAAATGCAACAAGAGACCGTAAAAGTTTTGAAAGAGAGTGTTATGCAACTTCAGGGCTGTGGGTAATCTGAAATGGCTATTGCAGAAGCTTTTTTTCTAATTTGCTTAGTTTTCTTTTGTACTCAAGGTTTAATTCAGAAGCTTAGATAGTAGATTTTGTATTGGGATTGGATTTGAAGTTATCCCGGAGATTAGCTAGCTGTGAACTTGCTATGTTTTGTATTTGTTCGCTTGGTGATTAATGAAAATAGCAATTACCGACATAAAAAAACTCAAGAAGTAACTTAGGAGTTCGTGTCTAATCGTTTTCAGGATTATTTAGGTAAGTGGTGATTGCATAAATTTTATTAGTGTTTCTTTTTTCAAATACCTAAAATTTTTATATTTGAGTAAATTTATGAAGCCTACTTCCCAAGGAATTGATACGTTTCGGTTTCACACCTCGCGAAGCGCGGATAAATTTATTAGTGTAATTATAATAGGAGTACATTTGCTTGTGACGAATTAGTCAATAAAAAAATGATGCTATGATTCTAAAGTTAAGATTAAAAATTGTTGAGAGGAGTTATCGAAATTTCATAGTTTTTGAACTTAAAGCAAAAGCTTTAATAGCTTTGATCTAGGTAGACCCGCCCATGTTAACTTATTGCTAAATTATTGCTAGAGCTGATGAGACTGAAAGTAACTAAAAAGTGCTTTAATTTAATTAAATCATAGCTAAACTATTCTCAGTATGAAGTTAACTTTCCGTGTCAAACATCCCTACCTAGTCAACATTTTCCAAGCTAGATATGCATGCAAAGTGATACACGATAATATTATGATGAGTCGCTTGTTTAACTACAGGCATGTTTCCAGAATTTTAATCGTTCAAGTCATAACTCTTCCACTTATGAATTTAATGGTGATCGTTTCCTATACTATAGTCCAACATATTCCATCCACAGGAAGAGATCATCAGCAGGTTCTAACAGTATACTGGGTTCCACTTTGATAGAGTCATTATGATTTTTCAATATTAGTATAGTTTCCCAACCCAAATTCATAATTTTGAATAATTAGCACCTGTTAGCATTATGGTGAAGGAAAAAGAGATGTGACTACTGAAAAAAAGAAGATAGTAATAAAGATTGTTTTTTTTTTTCTGTTAAAAGTCGCTAATAGTAATTATTTTCAGCCTTCGAGGTACGTAGCATATGCAACAATTTTCATGCTAAGCACGATAACTGATTTAACTGATCTTGTTCCATCCAAAAGTGTCTGAGTCGGAAAATTGTGCAAGGAATTAAGAATTGCATGTCTTTATCTATGCAACACCAGCAGGAGAATCAACTTGTAGGGATTTCTTGCCTATAAATACATCTCCCATGCATGCTTTAACATTCATCCAAGAAAAGATTTCTATTTCTTTTTTCATAATAACTAGCTAGCTGTTTCATAATGGCCTTTGCAAACCTTAGCCAATACCTTTGCTTAGCTTTGTTCTTCATATGTTTGGGACTTTGGAGCTCTCAAGTAGCTTTATCACGTCCAATAAACTATGAGGCAACCATGCGTGCAAGGCATGACCAATGGATTGTACATCATGAAAAAGTTTACAAAGATTTGAACGAGAAAGAAGTGCGTTTCCAGATATTTAAAGAAAACGTGGAACGTATAGAAGCTTTTAACGCAGGTGAAGATAAAGGGTACAAACTCGGCTTTAATAAATTTTCTGATCTCACGAATGAGGAATTTCGTGTATTACATACTGGTTACAAGAGGTCACACCCTAAGGTCATGACTTCCTCAAAGGGAAAGACACATTTTAGGTACACTAATGTGACAGACATACCGCCAACTATGGATTGGAGAAAGAAAGGTGCCGTCACCCCTATCAAGGACCAAAAGGAATGTGGTAAGTACATAAATTTGCTAATATTATCTCTGTTTAGTTGACTAATCATGTTCTATAAGAAAGCTACTAACTGCTCCATAAACGTAATATATTAGAGTTGAATTGTTTCCTATTGGACAAAATCCCAATTTTGACTTTGGACTTTGCTTTCAGCAGGTGATAACAAAAAAATACGACACCCTTTGTTAGTCAAGACTTTTTCTGTACCTTTACTTCTCGTTCTTTCGCCACCCTGCCTTCGGAAATAACAAAATTTGGTAAAACAACTTTTTGTGTTTCAAAGGGTCAATAACAAGGGACAAATTCTCATTAATTTTTCTTATGGTGTCACATAATCGACAAAGTCATTTAAAAATAATTCCAAAAAGGGCAGCTTGCCTCTTCCAGAAAAGTTCACTATTACTTTTGTAGCCACATATAACTTTTTGATACTATGCAAACACACACACAGGGTGCTGTTGGGCATTTTCTGCAGTAGCTGCTATGGAAGGGCTACACCAACTGAAAACAGGAGAGTTGATCCCTTTATCAGAGCAAGAGCTTGTAGACTGTGATGTCGAAGGCGAGGACGAAGGTTGCAGCGGTGGACTCTTGGACACTGCCTTTGATTTCATCCTGAAAAACAAGGGCCTCACAACAGAAGTAAACTATCCATACAAAGGAGAAGATGGTGTCTGCAACAAGAAAAAGTCAGCTCTTTCAGCAGCCAAAATTACAGGTAAGCCCATAAAAATATAAGGGGTAGAACAAATCTTCAATTGGGTGAGTTGGTTTAATTATGATCTAGCCCAGCAACTTCAAACGATAAATATTCCGAATCCATAAGCTTGAAATTATGACTTACGCCTCTTATTACAGGATATGAAGATGTGCCAGCGAACAGTGAGAAGGCTCTATTGCAGGCAGTGGCTAATCAACCTGTTTCGGTGGCAATAGACGGGAGTAGCTTCGATTTCCAGTTCTATTCAAGTGGTGTATTCAGTGGATCATGCAGCACTTGGCTTAACCACGCTGTTACAGCAGTGGGATATGGTGCAACAACTGACGGTACAAAATATTGGATTATAAAGAATTCATGGGGCAGTAAATGGGGTGACAGTGGATATATGCGCATCAAAAGGGATGTTCATGAGAAAGAAGGCCTTTGTGGACTTGCTATGGACGCTTCTTATCCCACTGCCTAAAAGGAAATTAATTATCCTTAGCTTTTTTCAGTACTTTTCAACCATGTTTATATATGTGAATATTGTGTTGTGGGTTTGAGGCAGACTTGGATTAGACTGTCCATACATAGTTAAAGCACTTAAAAGGTGCCAGCTTTTAAATTGTAATTTTATTTTCATCTTGTGAATTATAATAATGGTTATTGTCTAAATTTGATTTGACTAGTCACCGCCTTTTCCTTGGAGCAAACAATATGTGTGTGTATGA
Source organism: Nicotiana tabacum (assembly GCF_000715075.1). Taxonomy (NCBI): domain Eukaryota; kingdom Viridiplantae; phylum Streptophyta; class Magnoliopsida; order Solanales; family Solanaceae; genus Nicotiana; species Nicotiana tabacum. Next base: position 120,924,069 of record NC_134096.1, on the reverse strand, counting down.
AATTAATGTCCCAATAAGAGAACGTGTCGTTTTGGATTCTTATGACTGGTTGATTGTTACCTCTTGTCTAGCCATAACTGGGCTCTTCCTGAATCAACTACTAATTACTCGTTGGTCCATTCTCATATATATATATATATATATATATATATATATATATATATATATATCACGACCCTAAATTTTCACCTTCGGACCGTGATGGCGCCTAACATTTCACTTGCTAGGCAAGCCAACGTTAGAATAATATTATCCATTTTTAAATTTATTAATAACAAAGAACAAATGCGGAAGAAAAGTCTGAAATGTAGTGAATAATCCTTAAAAATAATGGTGTCTAAATACCATATAAGAATTGGTGTCACAAGTGCATGAGCTTCTAAAATAATACAAAAAAAGGCATGAATAAAATAAAGTTGTCTAGAAACAAACACACAACTAAAGTAAAATAGACGGGGACTTCGGAACTGCGAGCGTCGTGCAGTTATACCTCAAGTCTCCTCTGAGTAGCTGAAATCTGAGCAAGTCTATGGTACGCCGCTGGGACCAACTCTGAAATATGCACAAGAAGTGCAAAGTGTAGTATCAGTACAACTGACCTCATGTACTGGTAAGTGCTGAGCTTAACCTCGACGAAATAGTGATGAGGCTAAGGCGGTTCACTTACATTAACCTGTACGCAATATTAGTAACAACAACAAATAATAAAAATAAATCAGGTAACTCATTTATAATAATTGAAGTCAACTCAGCAGTCATAACCAATTATCATTTTCATCAATTTTCATTGCAGCGTGCAACCCGCTCTCACAATATATTCATATTCAATTCTGTTGCGGCATGCAACCCGCTCCAACAAGTCTGTTGCGGCGTGCAACCCGATCCCCCAATATGGACTTTCACATTCAACTCTGTTGCAGCGTGCAACCCGCTCTCCCAATATATTCTTTTTAATCAAGTCTGTCATATATTTATTTCAATCAAGTATATATAGACTTTTAATTAAGTCTGTTGCGGCGTGCAATCCGATCCCCCAATATTGATTTTTAAATAAGTCTATTGCGCGTGCAATCCGATCCCCCAATATTGACTTTTAAATAAGTCTATTGCGGCGTGCAATCCGATCCCCCAAATATTGACTTTTAATAAGTCTGTTGCGGCGTGCAATCCGATCCACCAAATATTGACTTTTAATAAGTCTATTACGGCGTGCACTTCTCCTCCAATATATTCATTTACCAATTCTTATAGAAGAAATTTCCCTAATAAATGCAACAATTAATATAAAATTATAAGACAACAAGCATACAATAATTATGATTTAATTATGAAACAAACAATGACAAATAGCAAGTTATTATGGAAATCAGAGAGAAAATAGGCAGTTTAATATTTAATATGCTAAATGTCAAATAACAATTAAGACACATAATTCAAATAGCATGTAACAATTAATGCAAGAATTCAAGGATTAATATTTGACAAAGAATAGGAGAGAAATAATTATTATAATAATTAATTCATGATTTAAAATAATTTATGATTTTTCAAGTAAGTAGGCAAACAATTAATTTGACGACGTATAGACACTCGTCACCTCGCCTATACGTCGTTCACATGCATTTCACATAACAAATAATTTAAGGGTTCTATTCCCTCAAGTCAAGGTTAACCACGACACTTACCTCGCTTTGTAATTTCCAATCAATTACTCGAACACAGCTTTTCCCTTTTAAATTTGTATCTAAAAGCTTCAAATCTATTCACAAACAATTTTATATACTCAATACAAATTATATGAATTAATTTCATATGAATTTACTAATTTTTCGGATAAAAATCCAAAATTCATTTAAATATTCGACAGTGGGACCCACATCTCAAATTCGGAAAAAACTCACGAAATCCGAATACCCATTCCTCTACGAGTTCAACCATACAAAAATTATCCATTTCTGATATCAAATGGATCTTCAAATCTTAAATTCTCATTTTTAGAAAATTTTATAAAAATCTGATTTTTCTTCCCTGTATTCACGGATTCATGATGTAAATGAGTATGGAATCATGAAATATAATCAATATAGGATAAGGAACACTTACCCCAAGAATCTTACTCTTAATCACCCATCATTACCCTAACTCGAAATTGAAGATTAGGGGTTAGAACCTTACCTCTTTAATGAAGAACTTGAGGGATTTCTTGTTGGATTTCAAGGTTTGGACAAGAATTTGATGAACAAGACACTTTATCTACTTTCTCTCTCTAGAACACTCTCACTTCTCTCTAAAATCATCAGATAATTGCCCCAAAATATGCCCCAAAACTTATTTATCAAAATGGGGTCGGGTTATAAAAATAGGAAAATTACCCCTCCGAAAACAGGTATGCGATCGCACAATGCACCGCCAAATAGGTATGCGGGTCACACAATGGATCGCAAAACTGATACCCAGAAGTGGTGTGCACTGGGCAGATCGGCGACCATTTTGCGAGTCACAAACCTATTTTGCGGCTCGCATAATTGATTTGCGGTCGCACAATTTGCCGCATAATCGCATTTTTCTAGCTTTTGGTAATTTGGTCATAACTTCTTGTGAAAATGTCCAAATGACAAACGGTTTAAAGCGTTTGAAACTAGACTCAAAGATATTTTATTTTATAGGTAATACACCATATAAAACTTCGTATCATGAGAGTTATACTCATTTGAAGTTAGATCTTATGCGAACTCACTTGAAACTTTAGTCTTATAAAATATTCAACTTCTACATTCGATACCGAAACCTATCGAATCAAATCCGATTGACCTCAAATTTTGCACACAAGTCATAAATGAAATAATGGAGCTATAAAAATTTTTGGAACTGAATTCCGACTCCGATATCAAAAAGCCAACCCCGTGGTCAAGCTTGGAAATCTTTAGCCTTTAAATTACTAGTTTCCGTTAAATGGACTTAACTTGAGCTAGGGACCTCCAATTTAAATTCCGGGCATACACCCAAGTCCCAAATCACAATACGGAGCTACTAGAACTGTCAAAATACTGATCCGGGTTCGTTTTATCAAAATGTTGACCAAAGTCAACTCAGTTGAGTTTTAAGGCTCTAGTTCACATTTTAATCCATTTTTCACATAAAAACATTCCAAAAAATTTTACGGACTTCACACGCAAGTCGAGGAGTGAAAATAGTACTTTTTGAGGTCTTAGAACATATAATTAATTATTAGATTTAAAGATGATATTTTGGGTCATCACATTTTCTACCTCTAAAACAAACGTTCGTCCTCGAACGGAGTTAGAAAAAGTACATGGGCTGGAGAAAAGGTGTGAATATTTACTCAGCATGTCCGACTCGGACTCCCAGGTAGATGCCTCTACCGACTGACCTCTCCAGTGCACTCGAACTGAAGGATAACTCTTAGACCTCAACTGTCGGACCTACCGGGCTAGAATAGCCACCGGCTCCTCCTCGTAAGTCAAATCTTTGTCCAATTGGACTGAGCTGAAATCTAACACATGGGACGGATCACCATGATATTTCTGGAGCATAGACACATAGAACACCGGATGAACCACTGATAAACTAGGTGGTAATGCAAGCCTGTAGGCTACTTCACCCACCCTTTCAAGAATTTCAAAGGGTCCAATATACCTAGGGCTCAACTTGCCCTTCTTTTCGAACCTCATTACACCTTTCATAGGTGAAACCCGGAGTAATATTCTTTTTCCAACCATGAATGCAATATCAAGAAATTTACGGTCGGCATAATTCTTTTGCCTAGACTGAGCTGTGCGAAGTCGATCTTGAATAACTTTGACCTTATCCAAGGCATCCTGTACCAAATCGGTACCCAACAACCGAGCCTCTTTCGGTTCAAACCAGCCAACTGGCGAACGACATCGCCTTCCGTATAATGCCTCATATGGAGCCATCTGAATACTCGACTGGTAGCTATTATTATAAGCAAACTCAGCAAGTGGCAAGAATTGATCCCAAGAACCTCCAAAGTCCATGACACAAACGCGAAGCATATCTTCCAATATCTGAATGGTATGCTCTGACTGTCCGTCTGTCTGTGGATGAAATGCTGTACTCAACTCAACCCGCGTGCCGAACTCATGCTGTACAGTTCTCTAGAAGTTCAAGGTAAACTGCGTATCTCGATCTGAAATTCTAAGACTTAAGCTCTCATTTAGGGACTAAGTGTCCCAAAACACTCCGAAACTCAAAACCAATCATCCCGGCAAGTCACAATAGCAGAAATATATATGGGTAAAGCAGTTAATAGGGGTTCAGGGCTCTAACTCTCAAAACGACCGGCCGGGTCATTACATCGTCCCCCTCTTAAAATAATCGTTCGTCCTCGAACGAGCATAGAGACATACCTGAAGTGGTGAAAAGATGAGGATAACGGCTGCGCATATCCTGCTCGGTCTCCCAAGTCGCCTCCTTGACCGGCTGTCCCCTCCATTGAACCTTCACGGAAGCAATGTTCTTTGATCTTAACTTTCTCACCTGCTTGTCTAAAATAGCCACTGGCTTCTCTACATAGGATAGATCCTTGTCCAATTGAATTGAGCTGAAATCCAACACATGTGACAGATCGCCGTGATACTTTCGGAGCATAGAAACATGGAATACTGGATGAACTCCTGCTAGACTGGGAGGCAAGATAAGCTCATAAGCAAGCTCCCCAACTCGACGCAACACCTCAAATGGACCAATGAACCTTGGGCTCAACTTTCTCTTCTTTCCAAACCTCATAACGCCCTTCATAGGCGAAACTCGGAGCAAGACTCGCTCACCAACCATGAATGCAACATCATGAACCTTCCGGTCCGCATAACTTTTCTGTCTGGACTGGGCCGTGCGAAGTCTATCCTGAATCACCTTAACCTTCTCCAAGGCATCCTGAACCAAGTCCGTACCCAATAATCTGGTCTCGCCGGGCTCGAACCAACCCACTGGGGACCGACACCGCCTACCGTACAGAGCCTCATACGATGCCATCTGAATGCTGGACTGATAACTGTTGTTGTAAGCAAACTCCGCAAGTGGCAAGAACTGGTCCCAAGCACCCCCAAAATCTATCACACACGCACAGAGCATATCCTCTAATATCTGAATAGTGCACTCGGACTGTCCGTCCGTCTGAGGGTGAAATAATGTGCTCAACTCAACCCGAGTACCCAAATCATGTTGTACAACTCTCCAGAACCGTGATGTAAACTGCATACTCCGGTCAGAGATAATAGATACCAGTATGCCATGAAGCTTGACGATCTCACGGATGTAGATTCGAGCTAGCTGCTCGGAAGCATAGGTAGTCATCACAGGAATGAAATGAGCCGACTTGGTCAGCCTATCCACAATCACCCAAACTGCGTCAAACCTCCGCTGAGTCCGTAGGAGTCCAACCACAAAATCTATAGTGATCCGCTCCCATTTCCACTCCAGAATTTCTAACTTCTGAAGCAATCCACCTGGTCGCTGATGCTCATATTTTACCTACTGGCAATTCAGACATTGAGCCACATACTTTACTATGTTCTTCTTCATTCTCCTCCACCAGTAATGCTGTTTCAAGTCCTGATACATCTTTGCGGCACCCGGATGAATAGAGTACCGCGAACTGTGAGCCTCCTGAAGAATCAACTCACGCAAACCATCTACATTGGGCACACATAGCCTGCCATGCATCCTCAATGCACCATCATCTCCAATAGTAACCTCCTTAGCATCACCTTGCTGGACCGTGTCCTTAAGGACAAGCAGATGGGGGTCATCATACTAACGCTCCCTGATACGATCATAAAGAGAAGACTGAGAGACCATACAAGCCAATAGTCAATTCGGCTCAGAAATATCCAATCTCATAAACTGGCTGGCTAAGGCCTGAACATCCAATGACAATGGCCTCTCTGCTGCTGGTAGATATTCTAAACTCCCCAAACTCTCTGCCCGACGACTCAAAGCATCGGCCACCACATTGGCCTTCCCAGGGTGGTACAAAATAGTGATATCATAATCCTTAAGTAACTCCAACCACCTCCGCTGACGTAAGTTTAGATCTTTTTGCTTAAACAGATGCTGCAAACTCCGATGATCGGTATAAATCTCACAAGGAACACCATACAAATAATGCCGCCATATCTTCAAGGCAAGAACAATAGCTGCTAACTCAAGGTCGTGGACATGATAGTTCTTTTCGTGCACCTTCAACTGTCTGGACGCGTAGGCAATCACCCTACCGTCCTGCATCAACACCACGCCGAGACCAATACGCGATGGATCACAATATACAGTATAAGACCCCGAACCTGTAGGTAATACCAATACTAGGGCTGTAGTCAAAGCTGTCTTGAGCTTTTGAAAGCTCTCCTTACATTCCTCTATCCACCTGAACGGAGCACCCTTCTGGGTCAGCCTGGTCATAAGTGCTGCAATAGATGAGAATCCCTCTATAAAGCGACGGTAGTACCCTGCCAAACCAAGAAAACTTCGGATCTCTGTAGCTGAGGACAGTCTGGGCCAACTCTGCACTGCTTCAATCTTCTTCGGATCCACCTGGATCCCCTCACTCAATACTATATGACCCAAGAATGCCATTGAGTCTAGCCAAAACTCACACTTTGAAAATTTTGCATATAACTTCTTTTCTCTCAAGGTTTGAAGTGCAGTCCTCAGGTGCTGTTCATGATCCTCCCGACTCCGGGAGTATACCAGAATGTCGTCAATAAACACAATGATGAATGAGTCAAGATAGGGACGGAACACACTGTGCATCAAGTGCATAAAAGCTGCTGGGGCATTGGTCAGCCCAAAAGACATCACAAGAAACTCATAGTGACCATATCTGGTCCTGAAAGCAGTCTTCGGGATATCCGGCTCCCGAATCTTTAACTGATGATAACCTGAACGTAAGTCAATCTTGGAAAATACTCTGGCACCCTGTAATTGATCAAATAAGTCATCAATACGAGGCAATGGATACCTGTTCTTCACTGTGACTTTGTTCAACTAGCGGTAATCAATACACATCCGCATAGATCCATCCTTCTTCTTCACAAATAAGACAGGGGCACCCCAAGGTGACACACTGGGCTGAATAAAGCCTTTATCAAGCAATTCTTATAACTGCTCTTTCAACTCCTTCAATTCAGGAGGAGCCATACGATATGGAGGAATAGAGATGGGCTGAGTGCCCGGCAATAAATCAATGCCAAAATCCATATCTCTGTCGGGCGGCATGCCCAGAAGATCAGCTGGAAACACATATCGAAAGTCCCTCACTACTGGAACTGACTCAACTGTAGGGGTATCAATACTGACATCTCTCACATAAGCTAGATATGCGTCACACCCCTTCTCAACCATTCATTGAGCTTTAAGAAAAGAAATAACTCAGCTAGGAGTATACTCTAAGGTACCTCTCCACTCTAATCGCGGTAAACCTGGAATAGCCAGCGTCACAGTTTTAGCGTGTCAATCAAGAATAGCATAATGGGGCGACAACCAGTCCATGCCCAAAATAATATCAAAGTCCACCATGCTGAGCAATAATAAATCGGCTCTGGTCTCAAAACCACTAAGAACAATCAAACACGACCGATACACGCGGTCCACAACAAGAGAATCTCTCACAGGAGTGGATACATAAATATGGGAACTCAAAGAATCCAGAGATACGCCCAAATATGGAGCAAAATAAGAGGACACATAACAATATGTAGAGCCTGGGTAAAATAATACCGATGCATCTCTATGACAGACCGGAACAATACTTGTAATGACAGAATTAGAAGCAACTGCCTCTGTACGAGTAGGAAGTGCATAATATCTGGCCTGGCCTCCCCCTCTAGGGCGACCTCTACCTCCCCGACCTCCACCTCGAGCTGGTTGAGCAGGTGGGGTGGAAACTGGTGCTGTAATCATAGCCTGAGGACCCGGTGGAGCACGTTGTTGCTGAAAAGTCTGTGGAGGTGCACCCCTCCTAATCCCGGGGCAATCCCTCACCATGTGGCGAGTGTCACCACACTCAAAACAAGCTCTGGGAGGGTGTGACTGCTGTGACAGGCTCGGGCCAAGTCTGCTGGACTGGCCATTAGGAACACCCCATGCAGGAGGCATACTAGATACTGGCAGTGCATAATAAGGCTCCTAGGGTCTAGAAGGAGCCGAAACACCGCTGGAGGCTGGAAGAGCTTAATGAATGGTGCGGATCACATAACCCCTACCATGGCACGTTGCTGGGGCACGAGCTCCAGAATAATAACCAGCCTCTCGAGACCTCTTTGCCTCCCTCTCCTCTCTATCCCAGGCAAACATGCCCTCGAATCTCCTGGCAATACCCACAACCTGCTGATAAGAAGTATCCATCTCCAATTCCCTGTCCATACTATTCCGGATGCTGGGATGGAGACCCTCAATAAACCGTCGAACCCTCTCTCGAACTGTGGCAACTAAGGCTGGTATATGTCGGGCCAAATCACTGAAGCGAACTGCATACTTTGACACAGTCATAGCACCCTGATGTAGCTGCTCAAACTCCGCGCGCCATGTGTCCCTGAGGCTCTCAAGGACATACTCTCTCAAAAATATGTCCGAGAACTGAGTCCATGTAAGTGAAGCTGCCTCAGCCGGACTACCCAACTCATAAGCATGCCACCACTGATAGGCTGCCCCTCTAAGCTGGAATGTGGTAAAAGAAACCCTGCTCATCTCCGCTACGCCCATAGTACGGAGAATACGATGACATTCCTCCAGAAAACCCAGAGCATCATCTGTAGCTAATCCGCTGAAAGTAGGTGGGTGGTACTTCTTGTACCTCTCAAGTCTGAGCTGCTCCGCCTCAGAAGCTGCTGCCCTAACCTCGGGCTGAGCTGGAGCTACCGACTGCATTGGTACAATCTCTGGAACCTGGTCGACCTGAACCCGCTGCTATGGAGTACCGGCGACAGGAGTTTGTGCTCCTCCCCCGGCCTGAGATGTGGCAGGAGCAAGTGGAATCAATCCAGCCTGATCTAAGGTGCTGAACATGCTCAGAAACTGGGCTAGAGTCTCCTAGAGGGCTGGTGCAGCAACAGATATCTCAGGTGTCTGCCCTCCAGCTTGAGCTACTGGGGGCTCCTCTGTAGCAGCTCGTGCGGGAGCTCTGGCTGCACCACGTGGACGTCCTCGGCTTCTACCCCGGCCCCGGCCTCTCACGGCTCTAGTAAGGGGCGCGGGTGCCTGTTCATCAGATCCGCTTGTACGTGTCCTCACCATCTGTGAGAGAATAGAATACAGAAATTAAGAATCTCTGAAGTCAACAATTTTCGCACGACAGGGAATCAAAGTAGTGAAATTTTTCCTAACAGTTCCATAGCCTCCCGAAGATAAGTACAGATGTCTCTGTACCGATCCGCGAGACTCTAATAAACCGGTTTGTGACTCACGACACCTACGAACCTAGAGCTTTGATACCAACTTGTCATGACCCAATTTCCCCTTCGTGTGACGTCGTGACGGCACCTAGTCTCTACAACTAGGTAAGCCTAACATTTTTCGGAATAATGAAATAAAAATATAAATTTAATCAATTATTCAAAAATACACAACAAATCCCAAAACTCGGGACATCGTAAATCACAAACTAAAGAAAGAAAAATCTAGTGTCTCTATACATCAGAGTCTAACAAGGAAAAATACAGAAGATAATGGACATGATAAAGAGTAGAAGGGGACTCCGAGGTCTGCGGACACGGCATATATACCTTGAAGTCTCCAAAGCTATCCCGACTCACTGACAGTGCGGCTGATATGGTACACCTGGATCTGCACACGAAAAACATGTGCAGAGAGTAGCATGAGTACACCACAATCGGTACCCAGTAAGTGCCAAGCCTAACCTCGGTCGAGTAGTGATGAGGTCAGGTCAAGGCCCTACTGGTAAATATGTAATAAAACAATATAGAGTGTATTACCGCAATAAAATAAAGGCTGAAATTCAACAACAATGAAATCATAGAAGATAACAACTTAGTACACAGAAACACAACATGGGATCTCCCGAGATACCGTCCCATAGTCCCAAACGTAAATGTGCAGGGGGATCTCCCGGAATACCGTTCCGTAGTCCCAAAATAAATGTGCAGGGGGATCTCCCGGAATACCGTTCCGTAGTCCCAAAGTAAATATGCAAGACAGGGGGATCTCCCGGAATACCGTTCCGTAGTCCCAAAGTAAATATGCAGTGCGAATGATAGAAATACAACTACATCACGGAATTCTTACAATTTAGACTAAGTACCAGTCAGGGAAGAAACAGGAAATTCATTAAGCATGATGCACATAATTCACATAAACAATTAAGACACGTAGACATGTTGTATTAGACTAAACATGATAGCTACACATATTGGAATAACTCAATTAAGAATGAAAATATATTAGTACTCATTAAAATGGTATAACTCAAAATAGCAGAGAAACATGTTGCTGCTCAGTAAGAAAAATTAGGTTTTCCACAACTAGCCCATGTACGTACTCGTCACCTTGCATACACAGCGCTCACATATCACAATAGTTCCAAATCTTAAGGGGATTTCCCCCACACAAAGTTAGGCAAGCCACTTACCTCGAGTCAAGCTCAATCAATCTGTAAGAATGCCCTTTCCACGAATATCCAGCTCTGAATGGCCCAAATCTAGCCAAAAGTAATTACATATCATAATTACAACCATAATAGACTAATCTAAATAATTAAATCAATACTTTAACAAAAATTCTGAAATTTGCCCTAAAAAGTCGACAGGGGCCCACGTCTCGGAATCGGGTAAAAGTCACAAAATCCGAAAGCCTATTCACTCACGAGTCTAACCATATCAATTTTACAAAAATCCGACACCAAATGGTCCTCCAAATCCACAATTCAAACTCCCAAATCCCTAGCCTCCAACTTCCAATTTCCACCTTAAATACACACTAACTAGGTGGGACAATACATAGGGAAGCATGATTATTGATCAAAAATAAGCACAAGGGACTTACCTCAAGAAATCCCTCAAAAATGCTCTCAAATATAGCCCTAAACTGAGTTGCAAGGTCCAAAAATGACAAAAATCGCGAAGCCTTTCGGTTTTATCCACTGCCCAGGTATTTTCGCACCTGCGGAGCCTGGGCTCGCACCTACGGGTGCGCTTGTGCGGCAAAATGTGCGCATATGCGCAAATCACTTACCCCCTCTGCCTTCGCACCTGCGATGAAAGGGCCACATATGCGCGTGTGCGCCTGCGGATTTCCCTTCCGCTTCTGCGGACCTTGCGCACCTGCGAAGACCCCTAACGCATCTGCGGGCATCGTAGATGCGGAAATCACCTCGCACCTGCGACCCCTAGCACTCCTCTAATTTCCCGATTCTGCGTCAATTTTTTTGCACCTGCGGGCAGCCTTGCGCAGGCGCGATTACAGCAGAACCAGCAAAAGCACCAGATTTTCCTAACTCCAATTTCATTCCGCTAAGCATCCGAAACACACCCGAGGCCCTCGGGACCTCAACCAAACCTACCAACCAATCCTATAAAACCATACGAACTTAGTCGAGCCTTCAAACCACATCGAACAACACCAAAAATCATGAATTAAGAACGGATTCAAGCCTAAGAACTTAGAATTTTCCAAATTCTACAAACGACGCCGAACCACGTCAAATCTAGTCCGAATTATCTCAAATTTTACACACAGGTCACAAATGACACTACGAACCTACATCCAATTTCGGAAATCCATTCCGAGCTCGATATCAAAATTTCCACTATCGGCCAAAATCGCCGAAAATCTAACTTTTGCCAATTCAAGCCTAAATCTACTACAGACCTCCAAAATACATTCCGGACACGCTCCTAAGCTTAAAATCACTCAACAGAGCTAACGGAGTCGACGAAATTCCATTCCGGATTCATCTTCATACAATTCTGACTACGGTCCAAATTCTAAGACTTAAGCTCTCATTTAGGGACTAAGTGTCCTAAAACACTCCGAAACTCAAAACCAATCATCCCGGCAAGTCACAATAGCAGAAATAGATATGGGGAAAGCAGTTAATAGGGGTTCAGGGCTCTAACTCTCAAAATGACCAGCCGGGTCGTTACACACGGACCTCCAAATCACATTCCGGACGCACTCCTAAGTCCAAAATCACTTAACGGAGCTAATGGAACCTTCATAATTATTTTTCGAGATCGTTTACATATAGGTCAACATCCGATTGACTTTTCAAACTTAAGGTTCTAAATAAGAGACTAAGTGTCTCATTCCACTCCGAAATCACTTCGGACCCAAACCAACCAACCCGATACAACACAATACAGCTAAATAACACATAAAGATGCAGGAATGGGGGAAACTGGGCTATAACTCTCGACACGACCGGTCGGGTCGTTACATCCTCCCCCTTTTAACCAACCATTCGTTCTCGAACGGATCTAGAAACATACCTGGAGTCTCGAATAGGCGTGGATATCTGCTCCACATCTCCCGCTCGGTCTCCTAGGTGGCTTCTTCCACAGGCTGACCTCTCCACTGCACCTTCACCGAAGCTATGTCCTTTGACCTTAACCTTCGAACCTGCCGATCCAAAATAGCCACTGGCTCCACATCATATGTCATGTCACCCTTCAACTGAACAGTGCTGAAATCGAAAACATGGGACGGATCTCCAATATACTTCCAGAGCATGGAAACATGAAATACTGGGTGCACTCTCGACAAGCTGGGTGGCAAGGAAAGCTTATAAGCCACCTCCCCTATCCTCTGAAGCACCTCAAAAGGCCCAATGAACCGGGGGCACAACTTGCTCCTCTTCCCAAACCTCATGACACCCTTTATGGGTGATACCTTCAGCAAAACCTTCTCCCCAACCATGAAAGATATATCACGAACCTTCCTGTCCGCCTCACCTTATCTAATACATCCTGGACCAAGTCTGTACCCAAGAGTCTAGCCTCACCCGGCTCAAACCATCCAACTGGAGATCTACACCTCCTCCCATATAAAGCCTCGTACGGAGCCATCTGAATACTCGACTGATAACTGTTGTTATATGCAAACTCCGCGAGTGGCAAAAACTGGTCCCATGAACCCCCCAAATTCAATGACACAAGCACGAAACATGTCCTCCATTATCTGAATAGTGCGCTCGGATTGCCCGTCCATATGAGGGTGAAAAGCTATGCTCAACTCAACCTGAGTACCCAACTCTCGCTTAACTGCCCTCCAAAACTATGATGTAAACTGAGTGCCCCTATCTGAAATGATGGAAACTGGGACACCATGCAGGCGAACAATCTCTCAGATGTAAATCTCAGCCAACCGCTCTGAAGTGTAAGTAGTACCAACTAGAATGAAGTGCGCGGACTTGGTAAGCCAATCCACAATCACCCAAATAGCATCGAACTTCCTCGAAGTCTGTGGGAGCCTAACTACGAAGTCTATGGTGATCCGCTCCCACTTCCACTCTGGGATTTCTAATCTCTGAAGCAAGCCACCCGGTCTCTGATGTTCATACTTAACTTGCTGACAATTGAGACACCGAGCCACAAACCCAACTATATCCTTCTTCATCCACCTCCACCAATAGTGCTGCCTCAAATCCTGGTACATCTTCGCGGCACCCGGATGGATGGAATACCGCAAGCTGTGGGCTTCCCCAAGAATCAACTCCCGAAGCCCATCTACATTAGGCACATATATTCGGCCCTGCATCCTCAACACACCGTCATCACCAATAATCACATCCCTAGCATCACCTCTCCGAACCCTGTCCTGAAGAACGAGTAAGTGGGGGTCATCATACTGACGCTCCCTGATACGGTCATAAAGACCACGCAAGCCAATACCCGACTTGGCTCCGAAATGTCCAATCTTACAAGCTGGCCCGCTAAGGCCTGGACATCCAATGCCAAAGGTCTCTCTGATGCTGGAAGATATGCTAAACTCCCCAAACTCTCCGCTCGGCAACTCAAAGCATCGGCCACCACATTAGCCTTCCCCGGATGATATAAAATAGTGATATCATAGTCCTTAAGAAGCTCCAACCATCTCCGCTGACGCAAATTAAGATCCTTCTGCTTGAACAGATGTTGCAGACTTCGGTGATCAGTATAGATCTCACAATTAACTCCATACAAATAATGACGCCAAATCTTCAAGGCGTGAACAATGGCTACTAACTCAAGATCATGGACATGATAGTTCTTCTTATGGGTCTTCAACTGGCATGAGGCGTAGGCAATCACCCTACCCTCCTGCATTAAAACACAACCAATGCCTATCCTCGAGTCATCACAATACACGGTGTAAGAACCTGAAACTGATGGCAGAGCTAACACTGGAGCTATGGTCAAAGCAGTCTTGAGCTTCTGAAAGCTCTCCTCACATTCATCCAACCACCTGAATGGAGCACCCTTTTGGGTTAATTTGGTCAAGGCGATGCAATAGATGAAAATCCCTCCACCAAGCGACGGTAATAACCCGCCAAACCAAGGAAGCTCCTAGTCTCCATGGCTGAGGATGGTCTAGGCCAACTCTGCACCTCCTCTATATTCTTCGGATCCACCTGAATACCCTCACTGGACACTACGTGTCCCAAGAATGCTATTGAACTGAGCCAAAACTCACACTTGGAGAACTTTGCATAAAGCTTCTCCTCCCTCAATCTCTGTAATACAATCCTCAAATGCTGAGCGTGCTCCTCCTGGCTACGAGAGTACACCAGGATGCCATCAATGAATACAACAAAGAATGAGTCCAAATAGGGCTAGAATACATTGTTCATCAAATGCATGAACGATGCTGGGGCATTGGTAAGCCCAAAAGACATCACTAAGAACTCATAATGGCCATATCGGGTCCTGAAAGCGGTCTTAAGAATATCCGAATCCCGAATCTTTAGCTGGTCATAATCGGACCTCAAATAAATCTTGGAGAACACCCTCGCTCCCTGAAGCCGGTCAAATAAATCATCAATACGAGGGTAAAGGATACTTGTTCTTGACTATGACCTTATTCAACTACCTGTAATCAATGCACATCCTCATGGAACCATCCTTCTTCTTCACAAATAGAACCGGAGCACCCCAAGGGGACACACTAGGCCGAATAAACCTTTTATCAAGGAGTTCCTGAAGTTGTTCTTTCAATTACTTCAACTCTGCCGGTGCCATACGATACGGTGGAATAGAAATGGGCTGAGTGCCCGGCACAAAATCAATACCGAAGTCAATATCCCTGTCAGGCGGCATGCCCTGCGGGTCTGCAAGAAACAGATCCGAAAAATCACGTACCACCGGAACAAAATCAATGACAGGAGTCTCTGCACTAACATCCCTCACAAAAGCCAAATAAGATAGGCAACCCTTCTCAACCATGCACTGAGCCTTCAAATATGAAATCACCCTACTTTGTACATAATCTATAGAACCGCTCAACTCAACCCTCAGAATTCCCGGCATAGCCAACGTCACCGTCTTAGCGTGACAATCTAGAACATCATGACATGGAGATAAACAATCCATACCCAATATCACATCAAAGACAACCATACTGAGCAGCAAAAGGTTCACTTGGGTCTCCAGACCCCCAATAGTCACCACACATGACCGATATACGCGGTCCACAATAATAGTATCGCCCACATGAGTAGATACATGAAAAAATTAAACTAAAGAGTCACGAGGCATATCCAAAAAATGGGTGAAATATGAGGAACCATATGAATATGTGGAACTAGGGTCGAATAATACTGAGGCATCTCTGTGACAAACTAAGACAATACCTGTAATCAAAGCATCTGAAGAAATAACATCTGGTCAGGGCATAGAAATGAGCCTGGCCACTCCCTGATCTGCCTCCCCCTCTAGGGCGACCCCTAGTTGACTGACCTCCACCCCGAACTGGCTGGGCGGGTGGTGAGTAACTGGTGCTGAAGTCGAAGGCTGACTCCTCTGCTGAGATAGACCTCCAGGACGACGAGGACACTGCCTCTATATATGCCCAAACTCCCCACACTCAAAACAACTCCCTGGTGTTGGTGGCGGGAACTGAAGGGAGCCCCGAGCACCGGGATAACCAGTAGAAGAACCTGGCATAGAGGAGCCCTGAATTGGTGGAGCATGGGATGAACTCTGAGCTGGAAGGGCACTAAGTGATGAGTGGCCCTGATGAGAACTGTGAGAACCATGGCCAGATGATGCACCACGGTGAAATGGCCGAGCTGACTGAGCCTGTCTGAAATGATGACCTCTGCCGTGCTGAAACTGACCCCCAAAAGGAGCACCGCTGAATCCACCCTATCCACGAGGCCTCCTGGCCTCTCTCTCAACCCTCTCCTAATCGCAAACCATCTCAATCTGTCGAGAAATGTCGACAACCTCATCAAAGGTAGCACCAGACACCCTCTCTCTGGTCATAAAAAATTGTAGCTGAAAATCGAGACCATCAATAAACCTTATGATCCTCTTCCTATCCGTGGGAACTAACCAGATCGCATGATGGGCCAACTCGGAGGACCGCATCTCATACTGTGTCATAGACATATCACCCCGACAAAGCCGCTCAAACTGCCTGCGCAGCTCCTCTCTGCGGGATCGAGGCACGAACTTCTCCAAAAAAACCATAGAGAACTACTGCCAAGTAAGGGGTGCTGCGCCAACAGGCCTACGCCTCTCATAAATATCTTACCATCCGAGTGCAGCCCCGGAGAATTGAAAAGTAGTGAATAAAACCCCACAAGTCTCCAGAATACCAGCAGTATGGAGTATCCTCTGACACCAGTCCAAGAAGTCCTGAGCATCCTCTCTCTCTGTGCCACTGAAAGGTGGTGGCTGGAGTCTCCTAAATCTCTCCAACCTACGCTGATCATCCTCAGGCATAGCAGGAACCACATAATCCTATTCAGCTGCAACTAGCTAGGCTGGTGGTGCCTCCGGTGTCTGAAGTCCCTGAATAACCTGCTCGGGTTTGCGAGCAACGGGAGTCTGAGTGCCTTCCCCAGCCTGAGAAGTGGCTGCGGCCGTCGAGATAGAGACCGCCTTAGCAAGGCCGGTACACGCTATCAGAATCTGAGCTAGGGCCTCCTGTAGGCTTGGAATCACAATAGGCACAGGTGGCGCCTGAGCTGGTGCATCAACAGCTGGAACCTGGTCCTGATCTTGGACAACCGGTGGATTTGCAGGTACTGCCCCAGCTGCTGTATGGGCTGCACCTCTGCCCCTACCACGACCTCTATCACGGCCTCGGCCTCTCGCGGCCTTGGCTGGTGGTACTGGTGGCTGGCCCTCCTGCCCGGTAGTACGAGTCCTCACCATCTGTGAGAGAATGAAACAACAGATGTTTAGTTACTAGAATCAACATATTTGCACGACAAGAATTCAAGAATGTGGAGTTGTTTTACTAAAGGTTCTGCAGCCTCTCAAAGATAAGTACAGACGTCTCCGTACCGATCCGCAAGATTCTACTAAACCCGCTCATGACTCGTGAGACCTATGTAACCTAGGCTCTGATACCAATTTGTCATGACCCAAACTAACCCTTATCGTGATGGCGCCTATCATGGAAATAGGCAAGCCGACTCATTTTCCAAAACAATCGATATTTTCTTTCAAGAAGATCTCAAGGCTATTTAACATAAAACCTTCGTAAAGGAGTTCAAATCAAAACAAAAGTGCGGAAAAGAAAAGCCCGACATCGGGGTGTCACTAGTAATGAGCATATACTACCATTTGTCTGATAATATCAAGACTAACATAGTGTGGAAAATAGCTAAATAGAACTAAAGGAAGATAAGAGGAAGAAGAGCAGGGGCTGCGATCGCCAAGCAGCTACCTTGCTATCCCCGAGAAAATCTGCAACCAGAATAATCAACAACCGCTACTGTATCCAGCTACACCTGGATCTGCACACAAGGTGCAGGGAGTAACGTGAGTATGCCAACTTAGTAAGTAATAACAATAAATAAAAACTGAGCAGTAGTGACGAGCAATAAAGCATAAAAAGTTCATATCATGAAATCTCAATAAAATACCATATGTTTTTAAAATCAGGATTTGAATCAAAACATCTCATTTAAACCCAGTTCCAGTAAAATCATTTAAAGATATTTTTCAACAGTTTTCAAATAGAGGCTAAATGCAAAGTTGAGAAACAAATGATGAAATCATAAACAACCCCTCGGGCAAAACATCACTCATATAGAACCCCTCGGGCAAACCTCACAGTCACTCATGCCTCTCGGGCATACCTCACAGTCACTCATGCCACTTGGGCATACCTCACAATCACTCATGCCACTCGGGCATACCTCACAATCACTCATGCCTCCCAGTCACTCAGCACTCGGCACTCGCACTCAGTAGGTACCTGCGCTCAGTGGGGGTGTGTATAGACTCCGGAGGGGCTCCTTCAGCCCAAGTGCTATATCAAGCCAAATCATGGCATAAATCACTCAGGCCCTCGACCTATATCAAACATACTGCGGCGTGCAACCCGATCCCATAAATATCCTCACAAATCAGGCCCTCGGCCTCACGCAGTCATAAACCTCTCAAGCCACTTGGGCATTTCAATAAAAACAGGGCATTCAGCCCAAAACAATATTTATATGCATCAAAATAGAGTCATAAAACTGAGTTATGCAGTAAACAAGTATAACCATGACTGAGTATAGATTTTCAATCGAAAATAGTGAGAGGATAGTAAGAAAAGGCCCTAAGTGTCCAAACAGCACTGGCACAAGGCCCAAAACATGGCATTCAACCGAATTTACAGAAACTCTTTCTAAAACATATAAGTATCATATAGTTTCAACAAAATATGCAACTTCACAATTGCTACGGCACGGACCAAGTCACAATCCCCAACAGTGCACGCCCACTCGCCCGTCACCTAGCATGTGCGTCACTTCAAAATAGTAAAAATGATACAAAATTCGGGGTTTCATACCCTCAGGACTAGATTTACAATTGTTACTTACCTCAAACCGGTCAAATCTCTACCCCGCAATGCTCTTGCCTCTCGAATTGGCCTCAATATGCTCCGAATCTATTCACAATCAGTGCAATACCATCAATATATGCTAATGGGATGAATTTCACAAGAAAAACTATCAAGTTAGTCCAAAATCCGAAATTGGCTCAACCGGGCCCCCGAGCCCACGTCTCAAAATCCGACAAAATTTACAAAACTAGGAAGTTCATCCATTCATGAGTCCATACATATGAAATTTATCAAAATCCGACATCGTTTGGTCCCTCAAATTCTTAAATTAAACTCTCCAAAATCCCAAGCCCTAACCCCTCATTTTCACTAATTACATGATTAAAAAATGGGAAATCACCATACATACGATTATTAGGGATCAAGCAACTTACCTCACTGATAGCTCTTGAATCACCCTTCAAAAATCACTCCAAAAGCTCCAAAAAACCGACTTGAAAATGGTGGAAATGCACCAAATTCGCGAAGGGTTCTATTTATGGTTTCTGCCCAGGCTTTTTGCATCTGCGGACAACTTCTCGCTTCTGCGCCACCGCATCTGCGGTCCAAACAACCGCACATGCGCAAGTCACTTAAACGCCCAGACTCCGCACTTGTGCTCCATTTCCGCATCTGCGACCACGCAGGTGCGGAAAATACCTCGCACCTACTGCCACTTCCTGACTTCCTCACTTCTGCTTCTGCGTCGCCTATCCGCATCTACGGATTCGCAGATGCGACCTATCCTACGCACTTGCGGACCCATCCTACCTCGACATTGTCCGCACTTGCGACCTCTTGTGCGCTTCTGCGGCATTGCAGGTGCGGGAACTTCATCATACCTGCGCCTTCTGCCCAGCTCCTCCAACCTCGCATTTGCGACATCCCGCTCGCTTCTGCGGGCTCGCACCTACGATGAGACATCCGCAGGTGCGATTATGGCAGCTGAGTTCCAACTTTAACAATCCTCCAATATCCAAACTTGTTCTGTTAATCACCCCGAGGCCCTCGGGACCTCAACCAAAAATACCAACAACTCATATATCAACATACAAACTTAGTCGAACCTTTGAATCACTCAAAACAATATCAAATCACCAAATTACCCTCATATTCAAGCCTAGGAACTTTTAAACTTCCAAATTCGACATCCGATGCCGAAACCAACCAGACCACGTCCGAATGACCTCAAATTTTGCACACGCGTCACAAATGATACTACGAACCTACTCCAACTTCCGGAATTCCAATTCGACCCCGATATCAAATTTTCCACTGCCGACCAAAAATCGCCAAATTTCCAATTTCGCCAATTCAAGCCTAATTCTACGACGGACCTCCAAATCACATTCCGGACGCACTCCTAAGTCCAAAATCACCTAACGGAGCTAATGGAACCTTCATAATTATTTTTCGAGATCGTTTACACATAGATCAACATCCGGTTGACTTTTTCAACTTAAGGTTCTAAATAAGAGACTAAGTGTCTCATTCCACTTCGAAACCACTCCGAACCCAAACCAAACAACCCGATACAACACAATACAGCTAAATAACACATAACGAAGCAGGAATGGGGGAAACGAGGCTATAACTCTCGAAACGACCGGCCGGGTCGTTACAAAATTTCTCCAATAAATGCAACAATTAATATAAAATTATAAGACAACAAGCATACAATAATTATGATTTAATTATGAAACAAACAATGACAAATAGCAACTTATTATGGAAATCAGAGAAAAAATAGGCAGTTTAATATTTTATATGCTAAATGTCAAATAACAATTAAGACACATAACTCAAATAGCATGTAACAATTAATGCAAGAATTCAAGGATTAATATTTGACAAAGAATAGGAAAGAAACAATTATTATAATAATTAATTCATGATTTAAAATAATTTATGATTTTTCAAGTAAGTAGGCAAATAATTAATTTGACGATCTATAAACACTCGTCACCTCGCCTATACGTCGTTCACATGAATTTAACATAATAAATAATTTAAGGGTTCTATTCCTTCAAGTCAAGGTTAACCACGACACTTACCTCGCTTTGCAATTTTCAATCAATTACTCAACTACAACTTTTCCCTTTTAAATTTGTCTCCAAAAGTTTCAAATCTATTCACAAACAATTCGATATACTCAATACGAATCATAGGAATTAATTCCATATGAATTTACTAATTTTTCTGATAAAAATCCGAAATTCATTTAAATATTCGACAGTGGGACCCACGTCTCAAATCCTGGAAAAACTCGCGAAATCCAAACACCCGTTCTGTTACGAGTTCAACCATATAAAAATTATCCATTTCCAATATCAAATGGACCTTCAAATCTTAAATTCACATTTTTGGAAGATTTTATAAAAAATTAATTTTTCTTTCCTAAATTCACGGATTCATGATGTAAATAAGTATGGAATCATGAAATATAATCAATATAGGATAAGGAACACTTCCCCAAGAATTATACTCTTAATCAACCATCATTACCCTAACTCAAAATTGAAGATTAGGGGTTAGAACCTTACCTCTTTGATGAAGAACTTGAGGGATTTCTTGTTGGATTTCAAGGCTTGGATAAGAATTTGATGAACAAGACACTTTATCTACTTCCTCTCTCTAGAACACTCTCACTTATCTCTAAAATTATCAGATAATTGTCCCAAAATATGCCCCAAAACCTATTTATCAAAATGGGGTCGGGTTATGAAAATAGAAAAATTACCCCTCCGAAAATAGGTATGCGATCGCACAATGCACCGCCAAATAGGTATGCGTGTCGCACAATGGATCACAAAACCGATTCCCAGAAGTGGTGTGCGCTGGGCAGATCGGCGACCATTTTGCGGGTCGCAAACCTGTTTTGCGACTCGCATAATTGATTTGCGGTCGCACAATTTGCCGCATAATCGAATTTTTCTAGCTTTTGGTAATTTGGTCATAACTTCTTGTAGGAATGTCCAAATGATGAACGGTTTGAAGCGTTAGAAACTAGACTCAAATATATTTAATTTAATAGGTAATAAACCATATAACATTTTGTATCATGAGAGTTATACTCATTTGAAGTTAGGTCTTGTGCGAACTCACTTGAAACTTTAGTCTTATGAAATTTTCAACTTCTACATTCGATGCCGAAACCTATCGAATTAAGTCCGATTGACCTCAAATTTTACATACAAGTCATAAATGACATAACAGAGCTATGCAAATTTTTGGAACTGGATTCCGACTCCGATATCAAAAAGTCAACCCCGTGATCACACTTGGAAATCTTTAGCCTTTAAATTACTAGTTTCCGTTAAATGGTCATAACTTGAGCTAGGGACCTCCAAATTAAATTCCGGGCATATGCCCAATTTACAAATCACAATACGGAGCTACTGGAACTATCAAAATACTAATCCGGGTCCGTTTGCTTAAAATATTGACCAAAGTCAACTTAGTTGAGTTTTAAGGCTCTAGTGTATATTTTAATCCATTTTTCACATAAAGACATTCCGAAAAATTTTACGGACTTCACATGTAAGTCGAGGAGTGACAAATAGTGCTTTTCGAGGTTTTAGAACACATAATTAATTATTAGATTTTAAGATGACATTTTGGGTCATCACACTATCTATATCTATATCTATATTATTATAAAAGCATGAATATAATGTCGGTTTACAAAAATAACCTTATAATATTAAACATAATAACTCATAATAAAAGGACATAATCAGAATTCTAGATATTAGCCTAATAATCCTATTAGTTTTAGGACATAATATTACACGTTAGAAATCCTATATAGTTATCTTTAGGAATCCTATTAGTATAATTACTTTTCGTCTGTCTAATTTATATAAAATTGAACAAGTAAATATCTTTAGTCATGTAATCTTATTACATTTAGGATATACTTCTTAAAAATTTCTATTACTAATTTAATTTGAAAATGTATTATATGTCCTATTACTAATTTAATTTGAGAATGTATTATAATGTCCAAATCCATTTAGAAAAAAAGGAGAGCCTATATTATTATAAAGGACTACATAATATTAAATGGAGAGCCTAATCCATTTAGTCATGTAATATTAAATGGACTACATAAAGAGTTGAAATTGAGAAAAAAAATACCCCCACGATAATATATTTTTATATTATATTTAAATTATTTTCCTAATCAAATAATAGTTTTTATCTATATTTCGTGTAATATTAAAAAATACCCAATTTGTGATGATCCAAAAGGTCATCTTATGTTTTAGAACTCGAATCTGCGCTCTTAAGCCTTAAAAATCTCATTTTTACCCTCCTCGATTTGCGTGCGCAGTCCGGGCATATTTCTGAAAAGCTTTTATGTTGAAAAGTGATGAAAATAAGAAATTATGCTTTAAATATTGATTTTTGTTGACTTCGGTCAACATTTTTGTCAAACGAGCCCGGATCCGTATTTTGACGGTCCCGGTGGGTCCGTATCAAATTATGGGATCTGGGCGTATGCCCGAAATCAAATTCGGAGGTCCCTAGCTCGAGTTATGGATTTTTGATGAAAATTAAAAGTTTGAAAATTTATTATTTTTAAGAATTGGTTGATGTTTGGCCTTGTTGATACCGGGTCCGTATGTTTGGTTCCGGATCCTGGTATAGGTCTAGCATAATACTTATGACTTATATGTGAAATTTGGTGAGAAACAGAGTTGATTTGACGTGATTCGGACGTCCAGTTGAGAAGATAGAAATTTTAAAAGTGTTCTTGAGAATTTCATTTGATTTGGTGCTAAATTCGTAGTTCTAGGTGTTATTTTGGCGATTTGATCGCGCGAGAAAATACGTATGATGTTTTAGACTTGTGTGCTTGTTTGGTTTAGAGCCCCGAGGGCTCGGGTGAGTTACGGATAGGCTACGGGATGTTTTGGACTTAGAAAAATCTGGTATTTTTCCTATATTTGGTGTCTGCTATATTGTGGTTCGCGATCGCATAGTCACTCTCGCGACAGGGGAAACTGGGCTGGGGAGGATTTACTCTACGCGAACGCGAGACCATGGTCGTGAATGCGGAGCATTGGGGGGAGTTTCTCTACGCAAACGTGAACGATAGCTTTAGCTAGGCTGGGCAGGGGACCTAGGGAAACTCTACGCGAATGCGAAGGCAAGACGGGCTAAGCCTTCGCGAACGCGTAAAGCCTCCCGCGATCGCGTAAGTCCTTAGGAGGCTGCTCTTCGCGAACGCGGCAGTGTTCACGTGATCGCGATGAACATTGTCGCCCAGCACTTAACAGAATCCAAACACGAGATTTAGCCAAAAAATTCATTTTTCTCAAAAATCAAACGGTATGAGGAGATTTTTCAAGAGCCATTTCTTCCCCAAAGTGTTGGTAAGTGATTCTAAACCATTTTCTTTCAATTACCCATCATATTCATGAATTATCAACCTAAAATCTAGAGTTTTCATGGTAGAATTAGGGGTTAGGGTAGAAACTAGGGATTTCGGAAATTTGGGTATTCAGACCTTAATTTAAGTCGGATTCCAAAACTAATTACATATTCGAGCTCGTGGGTGAATGGGTAAATGGATTTTGGTCCGAACCTCGGGTTTTGACCAAGCGGGCCCGGGGTCAATTTTTTGACTTTTTGGAGGAAAATTTGGGAAATTTAATTTATGCAATATAATTTATTCCTTTAGCAATATTTGATATTATTGAGTCATTTTTGAATAGATACGAGTGGTTTGGAGGTGAATTCCAAAGAAAAAGCTGTGATTGAGAATTAAGTGGCCTTCAGAGCGAGGTAAGTGTTATGTCTAACCCTGACTTGAGGGAATTAGGAACCTTAGATTACTTGCTAAGTGAAATTCATGTGAGCGGTATATATGTGAGGTAACGAGTACTTATGCGTCGCCAATTTACCTATTTTCCATGTTTCTCTATTTTTCTTATATTGTCTCTTTCCAATGACTAATTGCTACGTATTATACTAGTGTTGTTCAATTTATCGTTCTTATCATGTTTACGGATTTTTTGGTGATAATTGAGTTTTTATTTCAAAGTTGAGATTGATATTATGGAACCAAATGTTGAAGTAAGGTTTGTACTTGATATTCTATCTCCCTGTTGTTATTTATGCATTGCATTATGGTAAGGGAGAGTGTTAATGCACGAAGGGTGATGTTGTGCCATATTGTGAGTGTTAATGCACGAAGGGTGATGCCGTGCCATATTGTGAGTTTTAGTGCACGAAGGGTGATGCCTTGCCATATTGTGAGTGTTAATGCACGAAGGGTTATGTCATGCCATATTTTAGAGTTAATGCACGAAGGGTGATGCCATGCCGTTTCTATTGATTTTATGGTGAGATTGAGAGTAAAAGCACGAAGGGTGATGCCGTGCATTTTTTCTTTACTATATTCACTATTCGTGTTGATTCATGGTAAGTTGAATGCTCCGGTTATCATTCTGTTGTATTTCTGTATCTCATATTCCTCTCGGCATGTTCCCCTCCCGACATTTCCTGTTTAGTTCTTCATTTCTATTATTTGTATATACATTGTTAAATTGTACAAGTTGATTTGTAGGTGCCTTGCCTTAGCCTCGTCACTACTTCGTCGAGGTTAGGCTCGATACTTACCAGTACATGGGGTCGGTTGTATTGATACTGCACTCTACACTTTCTGTGGAGATTTTGGTACTGGCTCGGGTTGATCGAGATTTTTGCTATTGGTCCGCTGTCCGGAGACTCAAGGTAGATCTGTCGGCATTCACAGACCCTGAAGTCCCCATCTATCTTCTCTGTTTTACTGTTTCTTTTATTCAGACAGTTGTATTTCTTTCAGACTATTTCTTGTAGAAAATTCTAGAATGCTCGTGAATTATGACTCAAGATCCATGTGGTAGTAATTAATACAGTTTTATAATATTTCGCACTTATCATATTTCATCTTAATTAATTATTGTTATTTACTGAATGTAAAAAAGGAATTGGTTTAATGGTTCTCTAACATTGTCTTGCCTAGCAAGTGAAAACGGTCCCGTCGGTGGAAAATTCCGGGTCGTGACAAGTTGGTATCAAAGCACTAGGTTCTCTAGGTCTCACGATTCACGAGCAAGATTAGTAGAGTCTGGAGGATCGGTACGGAGACGTCTGTGCTTATATTCCAGAGGCTATGAAGTTTAGGAACAAATTTCACTTTTATTCTCCTCTGTCGTGCGATGTTGTTTTCTCAATATTGATTGAACTCTTCTACTCTTATTCTCTCGCAGATGGCGAGAACACGTACCGCTTCCTCAGTTGAATAGCAACCAGAGCCTCTAGTGGAAACTCCTACGAGGGGCAGAGGTCGAGGCCGAGGCCGTGCCAGTGGCCGAGATAGGGGAAGGGCTCAACCCAGTGCCTGAGAAGCAGCCCCAGCAGTGGAGCCTCAAATAGATCTTGATGAGGAGATTCCAGCTCTGACTATTCCTGCCAGACCAGCTCAGGTTCAGGAGGGGTTCATTGTCACCACAGTTCTTCAGGATGCTTTGGTCCGTTTAGTGGACCTTATGGAGAGTGTGGCCCAGACTGGCACATTTCCCATGGTACCAGCCGTCTCTCAGGCTGGAGAAGGGCCCAGACTCCCACTACTCCCACTCCGGAGCAGATAGCTCCCCAGTATCATGTTCCAGTAGCTCATTCAGTTGGAGTAGCTCAGCTGGTTGTTGTGCCACAGACCGGTAATGCGTCAGCTATGTCTTCTGAGGCTTTATGGAGGCTTGACAGGTTTACCAAGCTCTTCCCAGTTCACTGCAGTGGTGCTCCTTCAAAGGATCCCCAGGAGTATCTTGACAGCTGTCACGAGGTTTTACGGAACATGGGTATAGTGGAGACCAATGGGGTCGATTTTGCTGCATTTCAGATGACTGGTTCTGTCAAGAAATGGTGGAGAGATTACTTGTTGACCAGACCATCTAGGTCGCCTGCTCTTACTTAGGACCAGTTCTCCCAGCTCTTCATAGAGAAGTTTCTGCCTATCACATTGAGAGAGGAACGTCGTCGTCAGTTTGAGCGTCTCCAGTAGGGCAATATGACTGTTACCCAATATAAGACCCATTTTATGGATTTGGCTTGTCATGCTATTCTTCTGCTTCCCACTGAGTGTGTGTGTGTGTGTGTGTGTGTGTGAGAGAGAGAGAGAGAGAGAGAGAGAGAGAGAGAGAGAGAGAGAGAGAGAGAGAGAGAGAGATGGTGAGGAGATTTATTGATAGACTTGCTCAGCCTATCAGATTGCAGATGGCTAAGGAGACTGGGAGCGAGATTTCTTTTTAGGTGGTTGATAATGTCGCCAGACGAGTCGAAATGGTTCTTACTCAGGGAGGTCAGGGGTCTGACAAGAGACCTCGTTATTCCGGTGAGTTCAGCGGTGCCTCATCTAGAGGCAGGAGTACTTTTGGTAGAGACCATCCTCCCAGGCCGTTTCATTCAGCACTCCAAGCATCCCACTGTGCCTCAGGTGGTCGTGGCCCTCAGATGCATTATTTCGAACAGCCAGCCTATAGTACACCACCAGCTCCTATTAGTACACCTCCATTCCAGAGTTATCAGGGTGGTTATTCAGGTCGACAGGGTTAGTTTCAGGGTCAGCAGTCACAACAGCCGAGGTTATGTTATACTTGTGGTGATCAGAGGCACATTGCTAGATTTTACCCTCGGGCAACAGGCATCTCACAGCATCAGAGTTCTCGTGGCTTGGTTCCGGCACCAGTTGCTGCACCACCTGCTCAACCAGCCAGAGGTAGGGGTCAGACAGCCAGAGGTAGAGGCCAGACTGTTAGAGGTGGAGGTCAGGCCGTTAGAGGTGGAGACCATCTAGTTAGAGGTCGTCCAGGGACGTAGTTCAGAGTGGTGGGCCCCAGCCCCGATGTTATGCTTTCCCAGCCAGGCCTGAGGCTGAGTCATCTGACGCTGTTATCACAAGTACTATTTCAGTTTGCAGTAAAGATGCTTCAGTTCTATTTGATCCGGGGTCTACTTACTCCTATGTGTCATCCTATTTTGCTTCATATTTGGTTGTACCCCGTGATTCCTTGGGTGCTCCTATGTATGTGCCCACACCAGTAGGGGATGCTATTTTTGTAGATTGTGTTTATCGTTCATGTGTGGTCACCATTGGGAGTCTTGAAACTCGTGTAGATCTTCTACTTCTCGATATGGTTGATTTTGATGTCATTTTGGGTATGAATTGGCTGTCACCTTATCATGCTATATTAGATTGTCATGCCAAGACGGTGACCTTATCCTTGCAGGGATTGCCTCGATTAGAGTGGAAAGGGACTCTTGGCCATTCTACCAGCAGGGTTATCTCTCATGTGAAGGCTCAGCATATGGTCGAGAAGGGGTGTCTAGATTATTTGGCTTATGTCCGTGATCCTAGTGCGGAGGTTCCTTCCATGGATTTAGTACCGGTTGTTTGCGACTTTCCAGAGATATTTCCTGCAGACCTGCCGAAGATGCCACCCGACAGGCTCAACCCATTTCCATTTTGCCATACCGCATGGCCCCGCTAGAGTTGAAAGAATTGAAGGAATAGTTACAAGATTTGCTTGATAAGGGCTTTATTAGACCTAGTGTCTCGCCCTGGGGTGCACCCTTGTTGTTTGTAAAGAAGAAAGATGGATCGATGAGGATGTGTATAGATTATCGGCACTTGAACAAAGTCACCATCAAGAATAAGTATCCATTTCTGAGGATGATGATTTATTTGATCAGCTTCAGGGTGCCAAGGTGTTTTCAAAGATTGATTTGAGATCTGGCTACCATCAGTTGAGGATTAGGGCATCCGATGTTCCTAAGACAACTTTTCGGACTCGGTATGAGCATTATGAGTTTCTAGTGATGTCATTTGGGCTGACAAATTCCCCAACAACATTCATGGATTTGATGAACCGGGTGTTCAAACCCTACTTGGATTCCTTTGTGGTTGTGTTTATTGATGATATCTTGATCTACTCTCACAGTCGAGAGGAGCATGAGCATCACCTTCGGATCGTTCTTCAGACTCTGAAAGACAGCCAATTATATGTTAAGTTCTCAAAATGCGTGTTTTGGTTGAGTTCGGTTCCTTTCTTGGGTCACGTTGTATCAGCATAGGGTATTCAGGTGGATCCTAAGAAGATTGAGGCAGTTCAAAACTGGCCTAGACCCACATCAGCTACAAAGACCCGTAGTTTCCTGGGTTTGGCAGGCTATTACAGTTGATTTGTGGAGGGGTTTTCATCCATAGCAACCCCGTTGACCAGATTGACCCAAAAGGGTGCCCTGTTCAGGTGGTCAGACGAGTGTGAAGCGAGCTTTCTAAAGCTCAAGACTGCTTTGACTATGGCACCGGTATTGGTGTTACCCACAGGTCCAGGACCTTATACAGTATATTGTGACGCATCCCGTATTGGTTTGGGTGCGGTATTGATACAGGGTGGCAAGGCAATTGCATATGCTTCGTGGAAGTTGAAGGTTCACGAGAATAATTACCTTGTTCATAATCTAGAGCTGGTAGCCATTGTTCACGAGCTGAAGATTTGGAGGCTCTATCTTTACGGCATGCCATGTGAGGTATTCACGGATCATCAGAGCTTGCAGTATTTGTTCAAGTAGAAGGAACTCAATTTGAGGCAGAGAAGGTGGTTGGAGCTATTGAAAGACTATGATATTACCATATTGTATCATCCCGGGAAGGCCAATGTGGTGGTCGATGCTTTGAGTAGAAAGTCAGTCAGTATGGGTAGCCTTGCATATATTCCAGTTAGTGAGAGACCGCTTGCATTGGATGTTCAAGCCTTGGACAACCAGTTCGTGAGGTTGGATGTTTCTGAGCCCAGCCGTGTTCTAGCTTTTTACAATTGCTCGGTCTTCTTTGTTTGAGCGCATTAGCGATCGGCAGGATGACGATCCTTATTTACTTTCCCTTAGAGACACAGTGCGGCACGGTGGTGCCAAGAAGGTTACTATTGTAGATGACAGAGTTTTGAGGATACAGGGTCGTATTTGTGTGCCTAATGTGGCTGGACTTCATGAGTTGATTCTTGAGGAGGCCCACAGTTCCCGGTATTCCATTCATCCGAGTGCCGCCAAGATGTATCAGGACTTGCGCCAACATTATTGGTGGAGGAGGATAAAGAAAGACGTAGTTGCATATGTAGCTCGGTGTCTAAATTGTCAAGTGTAAAGTACGAGCATCAGAGACCTGGTGGTTTGGTTCAGAAGATAGAGATTCCTGAGTGGAAGTGGGAGTGTATCACTATGGATTTTGTTGTTGGACTCCCACGGACTCAGAGGAAGTTTGATGCAGTTTGGGTCATTGTGGACAGGCTCACTAAGTCAGCGCATTTCATTCCTGTGGTAGTTACCTATTCCTCGGAGCGGTTGGTAGAGATTTACATTCGTGAGATCGTCCGTCTTCACGGGGTGCCCGTGTCTATCATTTCTAATCGAGGTACGCAGTTCACCTCGCACTTCTAGAGGGCAGTACAACGTGAGTTGGGTATACCGGTTGAGTTGAGCACAACATTTCATCCTCAGACGGACGGGCAGTCCGAGCGCACTATTTAGATCTTGGAGGATATGCTTCACGCATGTGTTATAGACTTCGGAGGATTGTGGGATCAGTTCTTTTCCCCTTGCAGAGTTCGCCTACAACAACAACTACCAGTCGAGCATTCAGATGGCTCCCTACGAGGCATTATATTGTAAGCGGTGCTGGTCGCCAGTTGGGTGGTTCGAGCCAAGAGAGGCTCGGTTATTGGGCACAGACTTAGTACAGGATGCCTTGGATAAGGTCAAGATTATTTAGGATCGACTTCGTACAGCTCAGTCCAGGCAGAAGAGATATACAGACCATAGAGTTCGTGATGTTGCATTCATGGTCGGAGAGAGAGTGTTACTTTGAGTATCACCCATGAAGGGTGTAATGAGGTTCGGAAAGAAGGGCAAGTTGAGCCCTAGGTATATCGGACCTTTTGAGATTCTGGAGAGAGTGGGAGATGTGTCTTACAGGCTTGTGTTGCCACCTAGTTTATCAGCTGTTCATCCGGTATTCCACGTGTCCATGCTTCAAAAGTATCACGGCG
This sequence comes from Nicotiana tabacum, assembly GCF_000715075.1. Classification (NCBI taxonomy): domain Eukaryota; kingdom Viridiplantae; phylum Streptophyta; class Magnoliopsida; order Solanales; family Solanaceae; genus Nicotiana; species Nicotiana tabacum. The sequence continues at coordinate 120,892,954 of NC_134096.1, read as the reverse complement.
ATCCGTCCCATGTGTTAGATTTCAGCTCTGTCCCAGTTGGACAAGGATTTGACTTACGAGGAGGAGCCGGTGACTATTTTAGCCCGGCAAGTTCGAGATCAAAGTGTTACCCTTCAGTTTGAGTGCAGTGGAGAGGTCAGCCTATTGAGGCAGCTACTTGGGAGTCCGAGTCCGATATGCGGAGTAGATATCCCCACCTTTTCACCAGCCCAAGTACTTTTTTATGTCCGTTCGAGGACGAACGGTTGTTTTAGAGGTGGAGAATGTGATGACCCAAAAGGTCATCTTATATTTTAGAACTCGAATATGCGCTCTTAAGCCTTAAAAATCTCATTTTTACCTTCCTCGATTTGCGTGCGCAGTCCGGGCATGTTTCCGGAAAGCTTTTATGTTGAAAATTAATGAAAATAATAATTTATGCCTTAAAAGTTTATTTTTGTTGACTTTGGTCAACATTTTTGGTAAACAGGCCCGAATCCATATTTTGCCGGTCCCGGTGGGTCCGGTGGGTCCGTATCGAATTATGGGACCTGGGCGTATGCCCGGAATCGAATTCGAAGGTCCCTAGCTCGAGTTATGAATATTTGATAAAAATTTAAAGTCTGAAAATTTATTGTTTTTAAGAATTGGTTGATGTTTGGCCTTGTTGATACCGGGTCCGTATTTTTGATTCCAGAGCCCGGTATAGGTCCAATATAATATTTATGACTTATATGTGAAATTTGGTGAGAAACTGAGTTGATTTGACGTGATTCGGACGTCCAATTGAGAAGATATAAATTTTAAAACTGTTCTTGAGAATTTCATTTGATTTGGTGCTAAATTCGTAGTTCTAGGTGTTATTTTGGTGATTTGATCATGCGAGCAAGTCCGTATGATGTTTTTAGACTTGTGTGCATGTTTGGTTTGGAGCCCCGAGGGCTCGGGTGAGTTTCGGATAGGCTACGGGATGTTTTGGACTTAGAAAAATCTCGTATTTTTCTTGTATCTGGTGTCTGCTATGTTGTGCTTCGCGAATATGTAGTTACTCTCGCGAAGGGGAAACTGAGCTAGGGAGGATTTACTCTACGTGAACGCGAGACCATGGTCGCGAACGCGGAGCATTGGGGGGAGTTGCTCTACGCGAACACGACCCGTCTAACACGAACGCGTAGCTTTAGCTAGGCTGGGCAGGGGATATGGGGAAGCTCTACGCGAACGCGAGCAATTTTACGCGAACGCGAAGGCAAGGCAGGCTAAGCTTTCGCTAACGCGGAAAGCCTCCCGCGATCGCGTAAGTCCTTAGGAGGCTACTCTTCGCGAACGCGGCAGTGTTCACGCGATCGCTATGAACACTGTCGCCCAGCACTTAACAGAATCCAAACACGGGATTTAGCCAAAAAATTTATTTTTCTCAAAAACCAAATAGTGTGAGGCGATTTTTCAAGAGCCATTTCTTCCCCAAAGTGTTGGTAAGTGATTTTAAACCATTTTCTTTCAATTACCCATTACATTCATGAATTATCAACCTAAAATCTAGAGTTTTCATGGTAGAATTAGGGGTTAGGATAGAAACTAGGGATTTCAGAAATTTGGGAATTTAGACCTCAATTTGATGTCAGATTCCAAAACTAATTACATATTCGGGCTCGGGGGTGAATGGGTAAATGGATTTTGGTCCGAACCTCGGGTTTTGACCAAGCGGGCCCGGGGTCGATTTTTCGACTTTTTGGAGGAAAATTTGGGAAATTTAATTTATGCAATATAATTGATTCCTTTAGAAATATTTGATATTATTGAGTCATTTTTTAATAGATACGAGTGGTTTGGAGGTGAATTCCAAAGGAAAAGCTATGAGAGAATTAAGTAGCCTTCAGAGCGAGGTAAGTGTTATGTCTAACCCTGACTTGAGGGAATTAGGAATCTTAGATTACTTGCTAAGTGAAATTCATGTGAGCGGCATATATGTGACGTGACGAGTACTTATGCGCCGCCAATTTACCTATTTTCCATGTTTCTCTATTTTTCTTATATTGTCTCTTTCCTATGCCTAATTGCTACGTGTTATACTAGTGTTGTTCAATTTATCGTTCTTATCATGCTTACGGATTTTCTGGTGATAATTGAGTTTTTATTTCAAAGTTTAGATTGATATTATGGACCCAAATGTTGAAGTAAGGTTTGTACTTGTTATTCTATCTCCCTGTTGTTATTTATGCATTGCATTATGGTAAGGGAGAGTGCTAATGCACGAAGGGTGATTCCAAGCCATATTATGAGTGTTAATGCATGAAGGGTGATGCCGTGCCATATTGTGAGTGTTAATGCACGAAGGGTGATGCCTTGCCATGATATGAGAGTGAATGCACGAAGGGTGATGTCGTGTCTTTTCTATTGATTTTATGGTGAGATTGAGAGTAAAAGCACGAAGGGTGATGCCGTGCATTTTTCCTTTACTGTATTCACTATTCCTGTTGATTCATGGTATGTTGACTGCTCCGGTTATCATTCTGTTGTATTTCTGTATCTCGTATTCCCCTCAGCATGTTCCCCTCCCAACATTTCCTGTTTAGTTCTTCATTTATGTTATTTGTATATACACTTTTAAATTGTACAGGTTGATTTGTAGGTGCCTTGCCTTAGCCTCGTCACTACTTTGTCGAGGTTAGGCTCGACACTTACCAGTACATGGGGTCGGTTGTATTGATACTGCACTCTGCACTTTCTGTGCAGATTTTGGTACCTGCTCGGGTTGATCGAGATTTTTGCTATTGGTTCGCTGTCCGGAGACTCAAGGTAGATCTGTCGGCGTTCACAGACCTTGAAGTCCTCGTCTATCTTCTCTGTCCTACTGTTTCTTTCAATCAGACAGTTGCATTTCTTTCAGACTATTTCTTGTAGTAAATTCTAGAATGCTCGTGAATTATGACTCCAGATCCGGGTGGTAGTAATTAATACAGTTTTATAATATTCCGCACTTATCATATTTCATCTTAGTTAATTATTGTTATTTACTGAATGGAAATAAGGAATTGGTTTAATGATTTTCTAACGTTGGCTTGCCTAGCAAGTGAAATGTTAGGCGCCATCACGGTCCCATCGGTGGAAAATTCCGGGTCGTGACACGTTCGCCTTTTTTACTCTGTAAAGATCAATTTTACGTTGGATAAAATTGTAATTTAAATTACTTTCCTAATATTTAGGACCTTAAAATCAAGCCAATTTTTTTACTAAATCAAAACTTATTTGAATAACTTCTAGAGTAACTTATTTTATTAGGAAAGTAATTTAAATTACAATTTTATCCAACGTAAAATTGATCTTTACAGAGTAAAAAAGGCGAACGTGTCACGACCCGAAATTTCCCACCGACGGGACCGTGATGGCGCCTAACATTTCACTTACCAGGCAAGCCAACGTTAGAGAATCATTAAACCAATTCCTTATTTTCATTCAGTAAATAACAATAATTAACTAAAATAAAATATAATAAGTACAGAATATCATAAAACTGTATTAATTACTACCACCCAGATCTGGAGTCACAATTCACGAGCATTCTAGAATTTACTACAAGTAATAGTCTGAAAGAGATACAACTATCTAAATGAAAGAAAACAGTAGGACATAAAAAGATAGATGGGGACTTCAAGGTCTGTGAACGCTGACAGATCTACCATGAGTCTCCGGACAGCGGACCAATAGCAAATCTCGATCAACCTGAGTCGGTATCAAAATATGCACAGAAAGTGCAGAGTGCAGCATCAGTACAACTGACCCCATATACTGGTAAGTGTCGAGCCTAACCTCGACGAAGTAGTGACGAGGCTAAGGCAAGGCACCTACAATCAACCCGTACAATTTAACAGTGTATACGCAAATAACAGGAATGAAGAACTAAACAGGAAATGTCGGGAGGGGAGACATACTAAGGGGAATACAGATAAAGAAATACAACAGAATGATCACCGAAGCAGTCAATATACCATGAATCAACAGGAATAATGAATAAAGTAAAGAAAAATGCACGGCATCACCCTTCGTGCTTTTACTCTCAATCTCACCATAAAATTAATAGAAACGGCACGGCATCACCCTTCGTGCTTTTACTCTCATATCATGGCACGACATCACCCTTCGTGCATTAACACTCACAATATGGCACGGCATCACCCTTCGTGCATTAACACTCACAATATGGCATGGCATCACCCTTCGTGCATTAACACTCACAATATGGCACGGCATCACCCTTCGTGCATTAACACTCACAATATGGCACGGCATCACCCTTCGTGCATTAATACTCTCCCTTACCATAATGCAATGCATGAATAACAACAGGGAGATAGAATAATAAGTACAAACCTTACTTCAATATTTGGTTCCATAATATCAATCTCAACTTTGAAATAAAAACTCAATTATCACCAGAAAATTCCGTAAACATGATAAGAACGATAATTTGAACAGCACCAGTATAACACGTAGCAATTTGGCATAGGAATAAAACAATATAAGAAAAACAGAGAAACATGGAAAACAAGTAAATTGGTGGCGCATAAGTACTCGTCACCTCACATATACGCCGCTAACATGAATTTCATTTAGCAAATAATCTAAGGTTCCTAATTCCCTCAAGTCAGGGTTAGACACAACACTTACCTCGTTCCGAAGGCCACTTAATTCTCAATCACAGCTTTTCCTTTGGAATTCACCTCCAAACCACTCGTATCTATTCAAAAATGACTCAATAATATCAAATATTGCTAAAGGAACCAAATATATTTCATAAATTAAATTTTCCAATTTTTCCTCCAAAAAGTCGAAAAATCGACCCCGGGCCTGCTTGGTCAAAACCCGAGGTTCGGACCAAATTTTTTTTACCCATTCACCCCCGAGCCCGAATATGTAATTAGTTTTGGAATCTGACCTCAAATTGAGGTCTAAATCCCCAAATTCCCGAAATCCCTATTTTCTACCCTAACCCCTAATTCTACCATGAAAACTCTAGATTTTAGGTTGAAAATTCAAGAAGTGTAATGGGTAACTGAAAGAAAATAGTTTATAATCACTTACCAACAATTTGGGGAAGGAATGACTCTTGAAAAATCGCCCCTCACCGTTTGGTTTTTGAGAAAAATGAGTTTTTTGGCAAAAATCCCGTTTTGGATTCTGTTAAGTGCTGGGCGACAGTGTTCATCGCGTTCGCGAGAGCACTGTCGCGTTCTCGAAGTGTATGGCCTGCCAAGCCTTCGCGTTCGCGAGGCAGTGCTCGCGTTCGCGTAGGCTACCCTTCCCTGGTCTTTGCGTTCGCGAGACATTGCTCGCGTTCGCGATGAAGAAAAGGCTGACTCCCCCTCACCAGTGCCTAACGCTACGCGTTCATGATGGGCTTGTCGCGTTCGCGAAGGGTAACGCCCCCATCGCTTTGTGTTCGTGACCAAGCCTTTGCATTTGCGAAGAAGAAATCCTCAACTGCCCGTTTACTCTTCGCGTTCACGAGAGTGTCTTCGCGAACGCGAAGAACGACAAGCCAGAACACAGATTCTGCAGAAAAACCAGATTTTCAAAGTCCAAAACATCCTGTGGCCTATCCGAAACTCACCCAAGCCCTCGGGGCTCCAAATCAAACATGCACACAAGTCTAAAAACATCATACGGACTTGCTCGCACGATCAAATCGCCAAAATAACACCTAGAACTCTAAATTTAGCACCAATTCAAATGAAATTCTCAAGAACACTTTAAAATTTCTATTTTCTCAACTGGAAGTCCGAATCACATCAAATCAACTCCGTTTCTCACCAAATTTCACAGACATGTCTTAAATATCATAATGAACCTGTACCGGGCTCCGGAACCAAAATACGGACCCGATACTAACAATGACAAATATCAATCAATTCTTAAAAACAAATAATTTTCAAACTTTTAATTTTCATCAAAGATTCATAACTCAAGCTAGGGACCTCCAAATTCGATTCCGGGCATACGCCCAGGTCCCATAATTCGATAGGACCTACCGGGACCGTCAAAAAATGGATCCGGGCCCGTTTACTAAACATGTTGACCGAAGTCAACCAAAATCAACTTTTAAGGCAAAAATTCTTATTTTCATTAGTTTTTAACATAAAAGCTTTTCCGGAAACCTGCCCGGACTGTGCACGCAAATCGAGGAGAGTAAAAATGAGATTTTTAAGGCTTAAGAGCACAGATTCGAGTTCTAAAACATAAGATGACCTTTTGGGTCATCACATTCTCTACCTCTAAAACAACCGTTCGTCCTCGAACGGACATAGAAAAATACCTGAGCTGGTGAAAAGGTGGGGATATCTACTCCGCATATAGGACTCAGACTCCCAAGTAGCTGCCTCAATAGGCTGACCTCTCCACTGCACTCGAACTGAAGGGTAACTCTTTGACCTTAACTGACGAACCTGTCGGTCTAGAATGGCCACCGGCTCCTCCTCGTAAGTCAAATCCTTGTCCAACTAGACATAGCTGAAATCTAACACGTGGGATGGGTCACCATGATATTTTCGGAGCATAGACACATGGAATACCGGATGAACTGAGGATAACCATGGAGGCAACGCAAGTCTATAAGCTACCTCCCCCACTCTCTCGAGGATCTCAAATGGCCCGATATACCTAGGGCTCAACTTGCCCTTCTTCCCAAATCTCATAACACCCTTCATGGCGATACCCAAAGCAATATTCTTTCTCCAACCATGAATGCAATATCACAAACTTTACGGTCAGCATAACTCTTTTGCCTGGACTGAGCTGTACGAAGTCGATCCTGTATAATCTTGACCTTGTCCAAGGCCTCCTGAACATACCCAATAACCGAGCCTCCCCCGGCTCGAACCACCCAACTGGCGACCTACACCGTCTATCATATAATGACTCATAGGGAGCCATGTGAATGCTCGACTGGTAGCTGTTATTGTAGGCAAACTCCGCTAACGGCAAAAACTGATCCCAAGAACCTCCAAAGTCAATAACATAGGCACGGAGCATATCCTCCAAGATCTGAATAGTACGCTCGGACTGTCCATATGTCTGAGGATAAAATGTTGTGCTCAACTCAATCCGCATACCCAATTCGCGCTGAATTGCCCTCCAAAAGTGCGAGGTAAACTGCGTACCTTGATCAGAAATGATAGACACGGGCACACCGTGAAGACGGACAATCTCACGAATATAAATCTCTGCCAACTGCTCCGAGGAATAGGTAACTGCCACAGGAATGAAATGCGCTAACTTAGTCAGCCTGTCCACAATGACCCTAACTGCATCGAACTTCCTCTGAGTCCGTGGGAGTCCAACAACAAAGTCCATAGTGATACGCTTCCACTTTCACTCAGGAATATCTAACCTCTGAAGTAAACCACCAGGTCTCTGATGCTCACACTTTACCTGCTGGCAATTTAGGCACCGAGCTACATAGGCAACTATGTCCTTCTTCATTCGTCTCCACCAATAATGCTTCCTCAAGTCCTGATACATCTTGGCGGCGCCCGAATGAATAGAATACCGAGAACTATGGGACTCCTCAAGGATCAACTCATGAAGTCCATCTACATTAGGTACACAAATACGACCCTGTATCCTCAAAACTCCGTCATCTCCAATAGTAACCTGCTTGGCACCACCGTATCGCACTGTGTCTCTAAGGACAAGTAAATGCGGATCGCCATCCTGCCGATCTCTGATATGCTCAAATAAGGAAGATCGAGCGACTGTACAATCTAGAACACGGCTGGGCTCAGAAACATCTAACCTCACGAACTGGTTGGCCAAGGCCTGAACATCCAATGCAACGGTCTCTCACCAACTGGAATATATGTAAGGCTACCCATACTGACTGACTTTCTACTCAAAGCATCGGCAACCACATTGGCCTTCCCGGGATGATACAATATGGTGATATCATAGTCTTTCAATAGCTCCAGCCACCTCCTCTGCCTCAAATTGAGTTCCTTCTACTTGAACAAATACTGCAAGCTCCGATGATCAGTGAATACCTCACATGGCACGCCGTAAAGATAGTGCCTCCAAATCTTCAGCGCGTGAACAATGGCTGCCAGCTCTAAATCATGAACATGGTAATTCTTCTCGTGAACCTTCAGTTGCCGTGAAGCATATGCAATAACCTTGCCACCCTGCATCAATACCACACCCAAACCAATACGAGATGCGTTACAATATACTGTATAAGATCCTGAACATGTGGGTAACACCAATACCGGTGCCATAGTCAAAGCTGTCTTGAGCTTCTGAAAGCTCGCTTCATACTCGTCTGACCACCTGAACAGGGCAACCTTCTGGGTCAATATAGTCAACGGGGCTGCTATGGATGAAAACCCCTCCACAAATCGACGGTAATAGCCCGCCAAACCCAGGAAACTACAGATCTCTGTAGCTGATGTGGGTCTAGGCCAATTCTAGACTGCCTCAATCTTCTTAGGATCCACCTGAATACCCTCTGCTGATACAACGTGACTCAAGAAAGCAACTGAACTCAACCAAAACTCGCATTTTGAGAACTTAGCATATAACTGGCTGTCTTTCAGAGTTTGAAGAACGATCCGAAGGTGCTGCTCATGCTCCTCTCGACTGTGGGAGTAGATCAAGATATCATCAATAAACACAACCACAAAGGAATCCAGGTAGGGTTTGAACACTCGGTTCATCAAATCCATGATTGCTGTTGGGGCATTTGTCAGCCCAAATGACATCACTAGAAACTCATAATACCCATACCGAGTCCGAAAAGCTGTCTTAGGAACATTGGATGCCCTAATCCTCAACTGATGGTAGCCAGATCTCAAATCAATCTTTGAAAATACCTTGGCACCCTGAAGCTGATCAAACAAATCATCAATCCTCGGCAATGGTGATTTGTTCTTGATGGTGATTTGTTCAACTGCCGATAATCTATACATATCCTCATCGATCCATCTTTCTTCTTCACAAACAACACAGGTATACCCCAGGGCGAGACACTAGGTCTAATAAATCCATTATCCAACAAATCTTGCAACTGTTCCTTCAATTCTTTCAACTCTGGCGGGGCCATACGATATGGCGGAATGGAAATAGGCCGAGTGCCCGGAGCCAAATCAATGAAGAAATCAATATCCCTGTTGGGTGGCATCCTCGGCAGGTCTGCAGGAAACACCTCTGGAAACTCACAAACAACCGGCACCGAATCTATGGAAGGAACCTCTGCACTAGAATCGCGAACATAAGCCAAATAAGCTAGACACCCCTTCTCGACCATATGTCGAGCCTTCACATAAGAGATAACCTTGTTGGCAGAATGGCCAAGATTCCCTCTCCACTCTAATCGAGGCAACCCCTGCAAGGCTAAGGTCACTGTCTTGGCGTGACAATCTAATATAGCATGATAAGGTGACAGCCAATCCATACCCAGTATGACATCAAAATCAACCATGTCGAGAAGTAGAAGATCTACACGAATCTCAAGACTCCCAATGGTGACCATACACGAACGATAAACACGATCTACAATAAAAGCATCTCCAACTGGTGTGGACATATACAAAGAAGCACTCAAATAATCACGGGGCACAACCAAATAGGAAGCAAAATAGGATGACACATAGGAGTAAGTAGATCCCGGATCCAATAGAACTGAAGCATCTCTATTGCAAACTAAAATAGTACCTGTGATAACAACGTCAGATGACTCAGCCTCGGGCCTGGCTGGGAAAGCATAACACTGGGGCTGGGCCCCACCACCCTGAACTACGTCCCTGGGACGGCCTCTAGCTGGCTGGTCTCCACCTCTAACGGCCTAACCTCCACCTCTAACTGTCTGGCCCCTACCTCTGGCTGTCTTACCCCTGCCTCTGGCTGGCTGAGCAGGTGGTGCAAAAATTGGTGTCGGAACCATGGCACGAGAACTCTGATGGTGTGAGCTGCCCGTTGCCCGGGGGCAAAATCTAGCAATGTGCCTCGGATCACCACAAGTATAACATAACCTCGGCTGCTATGACTGCTGACCCTGAAACTGACCCTGTCGACTTGAATAACCACCCTGTTAACTTTGGAGTGGAGGTGCACTACTAGGAGCTGGTGGTGCACTGTAGGCTAGCTGGTCGGAATAATGTATCTGAGGGCCACGACCACCTGAGGCACCATGGGATGCCTGGAGCACTGAATGAAATGGCCTGGGAGGATGGCCTCTACCAAAAGTACTCCTGCCTCTAGATGAGGCACCGCTGAACTCACCGGAATGAAGAGGCCTCTTGTCAAACCCCTAACCTCCCTGAGTAAGAACCATCTTGACTCGTCTGGCGACATTAGCAGCCACCTGAAAAGAAATCTCACTCCCAGTCTCCTTAGCCATCTGCAATCTGATAGGCTGAGCAAGTCCATCAATAAACCTCCTCAACCTCTCTCTCTCGGTGGGAAGCAGAAGAATAGCATGACGGGCCAAATCCACAAAACGGGTCTCATATTGAGTAACCGTCATACTGCCCTGCTGGAGACGCTCAAACTGACGGTGACGCTCCTCTCTCAATGTGATAGGCAGAAACTTCTTTATGAAGAGCTGAGAGAACTGGTCCCAAGTAAGAGCAGGCGACCCAGCTGGTCTGGTCAACAAGTAATCTCTCCACCATTTCTTGGCGGAACCAGTCATCTTAAATGCAGCAAAATCGACCCCATTGGTCTCCACTATACCCATGTTCCGTAGAACCTCGTGACAACTGTCAAGATACTCCTGGGGGTCCTCTGAAGGAGCACCACTAAAGTGAACAGGAAAGAGCTTGGTAAACCTGTCCAATCTCCATAAAGCCTCAGAAGACATAGTTGGCCCATCTCCGACCTATGCCGCAATAACCGGCTGAACTAACCCGATTGGCTGAGCTGCTGGAGCCTGATACTGGGGAGCTATCTGCTCCGGAGCAGGAGTGGTAGGAGTCTGGGCTCCTCCTCCAGCCTGAGAGACTGCTGGTGCCGTGGGAAATGTGCTAGTCTGGGCCACACTCTCCGTAAGGCCTACCAAATGGACCAAAGCGTCCTGAAGTACTGGGGTAGCAATGTACCCCTTCGGAACCTGAGCTGGTCCGATAGGAACAGTCTGGGCTGGAACCTCCTTGTCAATCTCTATCTGAGGCTCCATTGCTGGGGCTGCTGCTCGGGCCCTAGGCTGAGCCCTGCCCCTGCCTCGGCCTCTGGCACGGCCTCGGCCTCGACCTCTGCCCCACGTAGGAGCTATCACTGGAGGCTCTGGCTGCTGCTCAACTGAGGAAGCGGTACATGTTCTCGCCATCTGCGAGAGAATAAGAGTAGAAGAGTTCAATCAGTATTGAGAAAGCAAAATAGCACGACAAGGAAGAATAGAAGTGAAACTTGTTCCTAAACTTCATAGCCTCTGGAAGATAAGCACAGACGTCTCTGTACCGATCCTCCAGACTCTACTAAGCTTGCTCGTGAATTGTGAGACCTATGTAATCTTGTGCTCTGATACCAACTGTCACGACCCGAAATTTCCCACCGACGGGACCGTGATAACGCCTAACATTCCACATGCCAGGCAAGCCAACATTAGAGAATCATTAAATTAATTCCTTATTTCCATTCAGTAAATAACAATAATTAACTAAAATAAAATATAATAAGTACGGAATATCATAAAACTGTATTAATTACTACCACTCGGATCTGGAGTCACAATTCACGAGCATTCTAGAATTTACTACAAGTAATAGTCTGAAAGAAATATAACAGTCTGAATGAAAGAAAATAGTAGGTCATAAAAAGATAGACAGGGACTTCAAGGTCTGTGAATGCCGACAGATCTACCTTGAGTCTCCGGACAGCGGACCAATAGCAAATCTCGATCAACCTGAGCCAGTATCAAAATCTGCACAGAAAGTGCAGAGTGCAGCATCAGTACAACCGACCCCATATACTGGTAAGTGTCGAGCCTAACCTCGACGAAGTAGTGATGAGGCTAAGGCAAGGCACCTACAATCAACCTGTACAATTTAATAGTGTATACGCAAATAACAGGAATGAAGAACTAAACAGGAAATTTCGGGACGGGAGACATACTAAGGGGAATACAGATAAAGAACTACAACAGAATGATCACCGGAGTAGTCAATATACCATGAATCAACAGGAATAATGAACACAGTAAATAAAAATGCATGGCATCACCCTTCATGCTTTTACTCTCAATCTCACCATAAAATTAATAGAAACGGCACGGCATCACCCTTCGTGCTTTTACTCTCATATCATGGCACGACATCACCCTTCGTGCATTAACACTCACAATATGGCACGGCATCACCCTTCGTGCATTAACACTCACAATATGGCATGGCATCACCCTTCGTGCATTGACACTCACAATATGGCACGGCATCACCCTTCGAGCATTAACACTCACAATATGGCACGGCATCACCCTTCGTGCATTAATACTCTCCCTTACCATAATGCAATGCATGAATAACAACAGGGAGATAGAATAATAAGTACAAACCTTACTTCAATATTTGGTTCCATAATATCAATCTCAACTTTGAAATAAAAACTCAATTATCACCAAGAAAATTCCGTAAACATGATAAGAACGATAATTTGAACAGCACCCGTATAACAGGTAGCAATTTGGCATAGGAATAAGACAATATAAGAAAAACAGAGAAACATGGAAAACAAGTAAATTGGCGGCGCATAAGTACTCGTCACCTCACATATACGCCGCTCACATGAATTTCACTTAGCAAATAATCTAAGGTTCCTAATTCCCTCAAGTCAGGATTAGACACAACACTTACCTCGCTCCGAAGGCCACTTAATTCTCAATCACAACTTTTCCTTTGGAATTCACCTCCAAACCACTCGTATCTATTCAAAAATGACTCAATAATATCAAATATTGCTAAAGGAATCAATTATATTTCATAAATTAAATTTTCCAATTTTTCCTCCAAAAAGTCGAAAAATCTACCTCGGGCCCGCTTGGTCAAAACCCGAGGTTCGGACCAAAATCTTTTTACCTATTCACCCCCGAGCCCGAATATGTAATTAGGTTTGGAATCCGACCTCACCAGTGCCTAACGCTACGCGTTCATGATGGGCTTGTCGCGTTCGCGAAGGGTAACGCCCCCATCGCTTCGCGTTCGCGACCAAGCCTTTGCGTTTGCGAAGAAGAAATCCTCAACTGCCAATTTACTCTTCGCGTTCATGAGAGCACCTTCGCGAATGCGAAGAAGGACATGCCAGAACACAGATTCTGCAGAAAAACCAGATTTTCAAAGTCCAAAACATCTCGTGGCCTATCCAAAACTCACCCGAGCCCTCGGGGCTCCAAACCAAACATGTACACAAGTCTAAAAACATCATACAGGCCTGCTCACACGATCAAATCGCCAAAATAACACCTAGAACTCTAAATTTAGCACCAATTCAAATGAAATTTTTAAGAACACTTTAAAATTTCTATTTTCCCAACTGAACGTCCGAATAAAGTCAAATCAACTCCATTTCTCACCAAATTTCACAGACATGTCTTAAATATTGTAATGAACCTCTACCGGGCTCCGGAACTAAAATACGGACCCGATACTAACAATGCCAAATATCAATCAATTCTTAAAAATAAATAATTTTCAAACTTTTAATTTTCATCAAGATTCATAACTTAAGCTAGTGACCTCCAAATTCGATTCTGGGTATACGCCAAGGTCCCATAATTTGATACGGACCTACAGGGACCGTCAAAGAATGGATCCGGGCCCGTTTACCAAAAATATTGACCGAAATCAACCAAAATCAACTTTTAAGGTAAAAATTCTTATTTTCATTAGTTTTCAACATAAAAGCTTTTCCGAAAACTTGCCCAGACTGTGCACGCAAATCAAGGAGGGTAAAAATGAGATTTTTAAGGCTTAAGAGCGCAGATTCGAGTTCTAAATCATAAGATGACCTTTTGGGTCATCACAGAACAGTAAACTCAAGCTCTCAATTATGCTTTTAATATAATATATATATATATATATATATATATATATATATATATATATATATATATATATATATATATATATATATATATATAAGATTTTTACCTATATGTACTACATTAGAAACTTATTTACCCTCACTGTTTAGGTTTTAACTTAATTATAAATATATATACAATTTACCATTTATATACATTTTATTGATAAGTTAATATCCCTTAGTTATAGAGCTTTAATTGGTAACCAATCCTAAGCCTTCAGGTTTCTACCTACCCCCACTGTACGTCTCTCAACAATACACTATATTCCAACCTCCCAACCACACGTAACCAATCACCCAAAATATATAAAACAACAAGTTTCGATCTTAAAAAGTCATGAATGAAGAGAAGACATGGAAATCCTACAATCAGTAACAAAAAATAACTAAGAACATAGTTGGCACAACTTTATTACTCTCCCATCGATAAAAAAGATCCAAAGTTTTGCATTATATTGATTAATGAAGAGATTAAACCATTGGCACATGCATTGGGCGTGGCACATATATTGATTATACTGATCATAATGATTTTTATGCATTGATCAAAACTAAGCATAAAGATTTGAATTTAAACTCCATTGACAACCATTAAGAAACTTCAAAGCTTTTAATTCAAAAATTGGGTTCGATTCAATCGTTATTTGTTTGGATTGGGGTGTTGTTGCAAATGATTGGGAATACTATTTGGAGTTTATATCTCAATTTTGAGAGAATTTGGTGAAGATTCGTGGTGGTCTTGGTTGGAATTTCATATTGATTCTCGAAAAAGAAGACATAAACAAATTGTATATATTTTGTATGTCGAGTGTAGAAACAGAATACAAAATATTTATAACTTACATAATTGTATACAAGTTGTATATAAAATATATGTAAATTGTAGTTTTTAACCGGATTCTGTGTAAAAAATGTGTATTTAAGTTGTAAATAAGTTGTAGATAAATTGTAGACTGTGACCGAATTTGTATATATTTTGTAAAAACTTTAGTTACTTTTTATAAATATAAAAATTTAGACAAACCGGGTAAATAAATTTAAAATCTCGTATATATACGAAAGGGTCCCTATATATATACTAGTTTCTCGGCACGTGCGTTGCACGTGTGTATCAAGTTCATTAATACACGTTATTGCAAACTAACATTAAAATTATCAAAATATAGTTTTAAGCAAGTGTAAGTATACATGAAAGAATATAGTATAATGTTTTGTGAATGATCATTGAGGATCGTCGTCAATTGAATTATTTGTCCGAACCTACAAAGATGAACAATCAAAGTGTAATTACATACATATGATTTGAATACTTATTTATAAATTTGAGGTTAATAACTTATAATTAAGTGTATGTCACCTAATACTTGTAGATGATTTTCCTTGTGTATGTTCCTTCCATCCGTTTTGGTTGTTCTGTCATAACCAGCACTTTTGTTGTCGATATTGATATCCCTCTTGAAAGTGCAACGTAAAGTTGTCCATGTGAGAAAACATGTTGTGGTAGATACAATCCAATATTGGGTATTGTTTGACCTTGTGCTTTATTTATTGTCATTGCAAAATATAAGCGTACAGGGAATTGTTTCCGCACGAATATGAAAGGATATCCTTCATTTTCAGGTGGACTAAGTTGGATTCTTGGAATAAAAACATGTTTCTTAGCAGATTAACCCGTTGTAATTACGGCATGTATGACATTGTTGTTAAATCCTCTACAGATCATCCTTGTACATTGCATAACCCATTTGAAGGGTTCAAATTTCTAAGTAGTATGATGGGCGCATTTTCTTTCAAAACTAACCTATTAAAGGAAATATAGATATGTTTAATTTTATTGGTATTTGTAAATTAAAAAGTATACTAGACACACACACACACACACACACACACATACATATATATATATATATATATATATATATATATATATATAGAGAGAGAGAGAGAGAGAGAGAGAGTGAAAGAAAGAGTTTAAGAGAAACTTTAGTGACATAATAGGTTTGCCGATGTACCTATGACCCAGCCGGTCATTTTGAGAATTTAAGTCCTGTCCAGCGGCATAAGGCCCTGAGCAGCTTTGTATTATGTGCCTTGACTTGCTGTGTGGTTGAATTTAATTATCGGGTGATTCGAAGTGATTTGGGACACTTAGTCCCTAAATGAGAGCTTAAGTCTTAGAATTTGGACCGTAGTCGGAACTGTGTGAAGACGGATCCGGAATGGAATTCTGTCAACTCCGTTAGCTCCGTTGAGTGATTTTGAGCTTAGGAGCGCGTCCAGAATGTGTTTTGGAGATCTGTAGTAGATTTAGGCTTGAATTGGCGAAAGTTAGATTTTCGGCAATTTCGGCCGATAGTTAAAATTTTGATATCGAGCTCAGAATGGATTTCCGAAAGTGGTTGTGGGTTCGTAGTGTCATTTGTGACCTGTTTGCAAAATTTGAGGTCATTCGGACGTGGTTTGATAGGTTTCGGCATAGGTTATAGGAATTTAAAGTTTCAAGTTCTTTAAGTTTGAATTGGAAGGTGATTCGTGATTTTACCATTAGTTGATGTGATTTGAGGGCTCGACTAAGTTCGTATGGTATTTTAGGATTGGTTGGTATGTTTGGTTGAGGTCCCGGGGGAGGGGGGGCTCAGGTGTGTTTCGAGTGCTTAACAGATCAAAAGTTGGATTTGTGTTGCTGCTGAAGTCTTCAGGCATCTGTCATTTTTGCACCTGCGTTGGAGAGACCGCAGGTGCGTGATCGCAGGCGTGGAGGAGTTCGCAGAAGCGGACAATAGTCCGCAGGCGCGCACTCGCAGGTGCGACCCTTTTTTCGCAGAAGCGGACCCAGCCCTCTTAAGTCGTTTTCGCACCTGCGAAGGAAATTCCACAGGTGTGACCCAAGGTCCGCAGATGCAGAATAACTGAGCAGAAAAAGGGGCAGATTCGAGGGTTTGAAGTTCACTTCACAAATTTGATTGAGAGCTCGGTAGAAGGCGGAATTTGGAGAGATTTTCGGAGGAAGTTTTTGGGTAATGATTCTTAATTCCCTTATGGTTATATTCCACTAATCTATGCTAGAATTCATCGTTTAAATTTGGATTTGGGGTGAAAAATTGAGAAAAGTTCTTAGGCCAAATTTTGGGGTTTTGATCGAGATTTTGGTGTCGGATTTTAGTAAATTCGATATGGTTATACTCGTGAGTGAATGAGCTTTCGTATTTTATGAATTTTACCCGATTTCGAGACGTGGGCCCGTGTCGACTCTTTAGGGTGAATTTCCGAATTTTTGTTAAAAGTATTGATTTAATTAATTAGATGAGTCTATTATGATTGTAAATATGATATGTAATTGCTTTTGGCTAGATTTGGGCAATTCAGAGCCGGATATTCGTGGAAAGGGCATTCTTACAGATTGATTGAGTTTGACCCGAGGTAAGTATCTTGCCTAACCTTGTGTGGGGAACTACCCCTTAGGATTTGAGTCATCTATGTTGATTGTAGTCTGTGTACGCGAGGTGACGAGTGCGTGCTCAGACTTATTTGTGGAAACTTGACCTTTTAGGGTTCTTATGTCCTTATATTCACCGTGTATGATGTTGTTTTTGATACGTTTGAATTCCTATTTGCTAGTTTCACCTCTACATGCTTTGATTAGAGATAATTGCTTTAGGATTCACTCTTACTGTCTATTTGACCCTTATTCGACTTAACCAAAGATTTTACCTCTTCTATCGTCGTGCTATATTTTTCATAACTGCTTATCTTTAATTGAAATCATTATTTTCTCATCCTATAATTGTTTAGTCTTAATTAGAGTTATGATTATTTTCCGCTGCTTATCCTTACTGGAATTGTTGAATTTTCTTCGTAATTGCTCAACCTCAAAAGGAGTTTAGATAACATATATCTTAGTTGACTTGCCATTATTTGGAACTATTTGACTCGTGTTGGCTTATTATTGTTGACTTGAATATTGTGGAATTGTTGCTACATTTTTGTTTTATTTTCCCTTGTTAAGCTGTTCTCCTTGTGCCTAGCATTCTTTACTGTGGTTATTCCTTGTGAATGTGTTCTACCGTTCTTGTGATTTAAATTCTTGAGTTGATTTTCTCGTCGTACCTTGCATTTCTATTATTGTTGCTTTTGTACTCATTGTGGTGATGTGCGAGGTTTCTGTTGTGTTATAGTTGTTATCTCTGTTGTTTGCGCTGCATATTTAAATTGGGACTACGGGCGTATTTCGGGAGATCCCCTAGCACTGCATATTTAAATTGGGACTACAGACGTATTCTGGGAGATCCCCCAGCACTGCATATTTATTTTGGGACTACGGACGTATTCCGGGAGATCCCCCAGCACTGCATATTTAAATTGGGACTACAGACTTATTTTGGGAGATCCCCGAGCACTGCATATTTAAATTGGGACTACAAACATATTCCGGGAGATCCCCCTGTTTTGCATAATTAATTCGGGACTACGGGACGGTATCCCGGTAGATTTCCCCTGTGGTTACATCTGTATTCGGAGCTGCTAATCTTCTATGCTTAGGTGTCACATGGTGACTTATACTCGAAGGATATTACTTGAAGAGTTTATATTTGAAAAGTATTCATTTTGAAGGAACTATGTTTGAAGATATTTATTTGAAAGGGTTATACTTGAAAAGTATTTATCTTGAAAGAACTATGTTTGAAGGCTAATGATAGTAGTTATTGGTATCATCTTCTGCAGAGTCAAAACTAATAAATATCTTGCTTTCACCAGGAAACTTGGCTATCAACATTTCATTTAGTTGATCTACATATTCATTTCTACTTGCTAAGATAGCTCTTTCTGTTATAAACTGTGCAGAACTGGAATTTTGATGTAGTGATGGAAATATTTCTCTTATCAAGCATTCCTCTGCTCTTTCATCACTATTGTGTTTGACAACTATTTGTTTTGGAGGGCGTAATAAGTTATCCTTTACTGTTTGCTCATCCCCATTACCAACACGAAGTAAGAAATTACTAAAATTTGGATATTCTCTTGTGCTCATATTTGTTGTGAATTGTATCTTTTCCATTAAAGGCCATAAATATGATTTCACTAAACTTGCATTAACCGTCTCTGCTCTTGTAGATTTTGGCAATACTTGTCAGAAATCGCCTCCAAAGACCATTACTTTTCCACCAAAAGGTACATTGACATCCATTATATCGCGAAAACTCCTGCCAACTGTTTCAGTTGTTTGACGCTTTGCCATGGATGCTTCATCCCATATTATTAATTTTGCTTGTCTTATTAACTTAGCAACACCGCTTTGTTTTGACATTTTTGTCATAGTCGTATCATTTGTTTGAAGAGGTATGTCAAATCTAGTGTCACGACCCAATTTCACCTAAAGGTCGTGATGGCGCCCAACCCTACAGCTAGGCAAGACAACTAGTAAATTTAACATATATTGACTAAACTTTTAAATCCAAGAAAAATAATAAAACATCAAATTCTACCAATGTATGTGCCAAGACCTGGTGTCACAAGTGTATGAGCATCTAGTAGATTATACAAAACTCCAAAATACAGGGAGAGTCACTGGTAGCTGCAGAACAGGTCAGAAAGGCAGCTCACCACTATGCCTCCGGATAACGAGGATGTGCGATGATAGGTCCTCCACAAGTACCTGTCTCAAATCCTGCGCAAAACGTGCAGCAAGTGTAGTATGAGTACGTAAACAACGTGTATCCAGTAAGTATTTGTAATGACCCAACTGGTCATTTTAACTTTTAGAAAATAGTTCCCTAAAATAAAACTCCCCGAACATGCTTTTATTAATTTATGACTCGCGGGGATGATTGGTTCGGGATTTGGAAGTGTTTGAGTTGAAACCGGAACGCTTGGTTCCTTAAGATGGCTTTAAGAGGCCAAGTTTGACTTCGGTTCATATTTTGAGAAATCGACCCCCTGAATAGAATTTTGATGATTACAATAGCTCTGTATGGTGATTTTGGACTTATGAGCGTGTTCGGAATTTTATTTGGAAGTCCGTAGTTAAATTAGGCTTGAAATGGCTAAAATAGGAATTTAAGTTTGGAAGTTTGACCGTGGAGTTGACTTTTTGATATCGGGGTCCGAATCCAGTTCTGAAAATTTACATAGCTCCGTTATGTCATTTATGACTTGTGTGAAAAATTTGAGGTCAATCGGACTTGAATTGATGCGTTTCGGCACATAAAGTAGAAGATGGAAATCTTAAGTTTCATTAAGCTTGAATTGGGGGATGATTCGTGGTTTTAGCATTGTTTGGTGTGATTTGAGGGTTCGACTAAGTTTGTTTGATGTTTTAGGACTTGTTGGTATAATTGGTCGAGGTCCCGAGGGGCTCATGTGAGTTTCGGACGACTGACGGATCACTTTTGGCCTTTGGAACACTGCTGATAACAGTTGGTATTTTCTTCTGGTATCCTTATATGCGATCGTGTAAGTTTGTCTTCGATCGCATAGAGTAATTTAGGCAGAGGTGAATTTGTTCTACGCGATCGCATGAATGGGGTTGCGATCGCGTAGGGTTAATTGGGCAGCCGGGAATTTGTTCACTACGATCGCGTGGACACGTCCGCGATCGCGTAGGATTGGCCAGTGTGTGTATCGCAATCGCGTGTCATAGTTTGCTATCACGTAGGGGAAATTTGAGAGGAAGCTGGGCCACGCATTGTGCTACTCGATCCCGTGAAGAGGGATGCGATCGCGTAGAGTCGGAACCTGGTGCATCGCGATCGCGTGAGGTAGTTCGCGATCGCGTAGAAGAAATCACTGGGCAGAGAGTTTAAGTTCTGAAAAATGATTTGGAGCTCGCATTTAGGCAATTTTTGGGAGATTTCCAAAGAAAACAACGGGGTAAGTGTTCTTAACTCAATATTGGTTAAATTACCCGAATCCATCACTATTTTATCATTTAATTAGTGAATTGAGTTGGAAAAGTTTGAAAACCCTCTTGGATAGATTTTAGGATTTGAGGGCCGAATTATTAGCGGAATTCAATGATTTTGGTATGGGTAGACTCGTGGTTGAGTGGGTGTTTATATTTCGTAACGTTCGTCGGATTCCGAGACATGGGCCCCACGAACGAATTTTTAATTAATTTCAGAATTTTTATTGAAAATGTAGTATTTTCTTATAGAATTGATTCCAATAATTTTTAGTGATTGTATCAAATTATTTTGGCTAGATTCGAGCCAGACAGAGTTGGATAATCGTGGAAAAGGCCTTCTAGTGGATTAAATTGGAGCAAGACGAGGTAAGTCTCTTGTCTAATCTTGTGAGTGGAAAATTTTCTCATAGGTGATTAAAAATTAAATAATTGTTGCTAATTGTGGGGGTTACGTATGCATGAGGTGACGAGAGTCCGTGCGTAGCTACTATTAATGCTAAAGTCCGGGTAGTTTAGGACTCAAAAGCATGAATTACTTGTGTAAATGGTAGTCTTTACTTAATTAAATTATTTGATATATTTATATATATATGTTGTGAATTGTTAGATAAAGTATTAAAGGATGAAAATCTCATATGTTTGAATTTTTGTTTAAATTAATTAATTATTAAGAGAAATTGTTCTTCCTCCCGAATTTATCTTATAATAAATATACTCTCCTTCCGAAGGTACATAAGAAAATGTCATCCTTTCTTGTGGAGCGGGCCGAACGCCTCGGCAGGATAGATGCATCTATGGATCGTGCCGCACGTCCCTCAGCAGTGTACACAACATTCTGGATCGGGCCGTACGTCCTCGGCAGAAATCGTGCTTAATAATAATAATTACATGATACTTTAATAGTTATTTCAAGCTTGCGAAGCTAATTGATAAATTGAAGAATCCTTAAAATTTAATGAATTATTATTCCTGCTTGTTAAGGAATTAATTGTTATTCTTGTAAATGAGATTAATTGATAAATTAGAAATTATTTGAATTTAAGGAATTTAATTAATATATTGAGAATTGTTGCATTTGAAGGACTATGATTATTTTCGCTGGTTTAATAAATTATTGTAAATTCTGTGAATCATGCTGACTTAGATATACTAGTTGTATTTCAGTTATTATTATTGATCCATAGTGAGTGTCAAAGTCGGCCATCTCGTCTCTACCACTTCGAGATTAGGCTTGATACTTACTGGGTACACGTTGTTTACGTACTCATACTACACTTGTTACACTTTTTGTGCAGGACCTGAGGCAAGTACTAGTGGGGGACCTATCATCTTATACCCACGTTATCCAGGGGAATAGTGGTGAGCTGCCTTTCTGAGCCGTTCTGCAGCTACTAGTGTCTCTCCTTGTATTTTTCATTCTGTCTATTTTTATTTCAGACAGTATTTGAGGTTTTGTATAATCTACTAGATGCTCATACACTTGTGACACCAGGTCTTGGCACACACATTGGTAGAATTTGGTGTTTTATTATTTTCTTGGTTTTAAATTTTGTCAATATATGCTTAATTTATTAAGTTGGCTTGCCTAGCTGTAGTGTTGTGCGCCATCACGGCCTATAGGTAAAATTGGGTCATGACAGTATCAAGCCTAATCTCAAAGTGGTAGAGACGAAATAGTCAACTTTGACACTTACTAAGGGTCCAAAATAATAAATAGGATGAAATAGAATTTATTTATTCAACATGTCTCACAGAATTAACAATAATTTTCCTAAATCAGCAGAAATAATTAAATTCTTCCCAAATGCAACTAATTTTCAATGTATTAATTAAATTCCTTCAAGTCCAATAATTTCTAATTTATCAATTAGCTTCATAAGCTGTAACAAACTATCAAAGTATCGTGTATTTATTATTATTATTAAGCACGATTTCTGCCGAGGACGTACGGCCCAATCCAGAGTATTGTGTACACTGCCGAGGGACGTGCGGCACGATCCATAGATGCATCTATCCTGCCGGCGTTCGGCCCGATCCACAAGAAAAGGAGCATCTATCCTGCCGAGGCGTTCGGAATGAGAGTATTTATTGCAAGATTTATTCGATAGGATAAATAATTTATTTTAATAATTAATTAATTTAAACAAAAATTTAAGCATATGAAAATTTCATCTTTTACTACCTTTCATAACAATTCACAATGTATACATCAAATAATTTAATTAATAAAGAATACAACTTACACAAGTAATTCATGCTTTGAGTCCTAAACTACCCGGACTTTAGCATTAATAGTAGCTACGCACGGACTCTCGTCACCTCGTGCGTACGTAGCCCCCGCAATTAGCAACAATTAATTAATTTAATCCATATGGTGTAATTTCCCCCTCACAAGATTAGACATGAGACTTACCTTGTCTCAAAGTCCACTTTTGGATTACTGCATCGCGTAAAATTCTTGATTCGACACCGAAAAATCCAAAACTATCCAAATATTATACAAAATAATTAATATATGCTCAATAATTCGAAATTCATCTATTAACTAAATTATCCTATCCAAAATGGTAAAATTCCTAAAATTCACCCCTGGCCCACGTGCCCGGATTCCGGAAATATTCGGATGGAAACGTTGCCCATAATCTCAAGAACTCAAATATATAATTTCTATCCAATTCCATAACCATTTTCGTGGTTAAAATCTAGGTTTTTCACCTAAACCCTTGATTTCTAAGATTTACTAGTTATAATCTACCCATAATCTATGTATTTAACTCAAAGAGTGCAGAATTAACTTACCTCCAAGTTGTTAGTTGAAAACTCTTCACAAAGAGCTCTGAAATCGCGCAAACATGGAGGAAAAATGAACAAAAATGGACTGAGCTTAGTCCATTTTAAGGTTCTGCCCAGGCAGATATTTCGCACCTGCGGAAGGTATTCGCACTTACGGCTTTCGCACCTGCAGAAAAGCCTCGTAGGTGCGACATGTTTCCTCTTAAACTGGCTTCGCACCTGCGGACTAGCTGCTCATTTCTGCGCAAGCCCAGGTGCGCCCATTCCTTCGCACCTGCGGACTAGCTGCTCGTTTCTGCGCAAGCGCAGGTGCGCCCATTCCTTCGCACCTGCGCATTCCTCCGCTTCTGCGCAGAGGGCCTTCGCACCTGTGCGTTCGTAGGTGCACCAAATGCTTCGCATCTGCGATGGCTAGGTAGGCTCCTCTCGTTCGCACCTGTGATTGGTGGCTCGCACCTGCGGCTGTCCAAGCGCAGGTGCGATTATGCCAGTAGCTGGGAGCTTCAGTCCTTGCTCAATTTTGCAAAATTGGTCCGAGCCTCGTCCGGTTAACACTCGGGACCCCGGGGCCCCACCCAAACATATCAACAGGTTTAAAATCATAAAACGGACTCGCTCGAACTCTCGGAACGCGTAAAACAACATCAAATCTAAGAATCATACCCTAAACCAAATTGATTCAAACTTAAGAATTTCAAGTTGTTCAATTTACTTCCAATGCGCCGAAATATACTTAAACTACTCGGAATGACACGAAATTTTGCGTGCAAGTCTTAAATCACTATACGGAACTATTCCCAAACTCGAAATTCCAAACAGACTTCAATTACTCAAAAACCTACTCCAAACCAAATTTAAAAAATTTTAAACCTTCAAATAGTTGGTGTTTACTATTAAGCGTCAAAACGCTCCCGGGTTATCCAAGACCCAATTCGGACATACGCCCAAGTCCAAAAACATCATACGAACCTATTGGAACCGTCAAATCCCGATTCCGGGGTCATTTTCTCAAAGTGTTAACCGAAGTCAAACTTGGCCATTTAAAGCCAACTTAAGGAACCAAGTGTTCCGATTTCAACCCAAACACTTCCAAACCCCGAACCAACCATCCCCGCGAGTCATAAATTAACAAAAGCATGTTCGGGGAGTTTTATTTTAGGGAACGAGTTTCTAAAAGTTAAAATGACCGATTTGGTCATTACATTCTCCACCTCTTAAACAAACGTCCATCCTCAAACGGGTTTAGAATAATACCAGAAGTGCTAAATAAGTGTGGATATTTTCTCCGCATGTCCTCCTCGGCCTCCCAAGTCGCTTCCTCGACTGGTTGGCCCCTCCACTGGACCTTTACTGCAGAAATTCTCTTGGACCTCAACTGGCGAACCTGTTTATCAACAATGGCAAATGGATCTTCTTCATAACCCAAACTCTTATCTAGCTGAACTGTGCTGAAGTCCAACACATGTGATAGGTCAGCATGATACTTCCGTAGCATAGATACATGGAAAACCGGATGAACTCCCGATAGACTGGGAGGCAATGCAAGCTTATAAGCAACCTCCCCAACTCATCTCAACACCTCAAATGGGCCTATAAACCTTGGGCTCAACTTGCCCTTCTTCCCGAATCTCATAATTCTCTTCATCGACAAAACCTTCAAGAGAACTTTTTCACCTACCATAAATGATAAATCATGCGCTTTCTGATCCGCATAACTCTTCTGTCTGGACTGTGCTGCACGAAGTCGCTCCTGAATCAACTTTACCTTTTCCAAGGCATCTTTCACCAAATCAGTACCATATAACTTAGCCTCACCGGGCTCAAACCATCCAATAGGCAAACGACATCGACGACTATATAAAGCCTCAAATGGATCCATATCGATGCTGGATTGGTAACTGTTATTATAAGCAAACTCGGCCAAAGGTAGGAAATAATCCCACTGACCTCCAAAGTCAATCACACATGCCCTGAGCATATCCTCCAAAATTTGAATTGTCCCTTCTGACTGCCCGTCGGTCTGCGGATGAAAGGCTGTGCTGAGCTCTACACGGGTCCCTAATTCACTTTGTACTCCTCTTCAGAAATGTGAAGTAAACTGAGGGCATCTATCTGATATGATAGAAATTGGCACACCGTGCAACTGAACTATCTCCTGAATATAAATCTGGGCCAACCTCTTTGAAGTATACATAGTCACAACAGGAATAAAATGTGCTGACTTGGTCAATCTGTCAACAATCACCCAAACTGCATCAAACTTCCTCAAGGTCCGCGACAACCCAACTACAAAGTCCATAGTAATTCGTTCTCATTTCCACTCTGGTATAGTCATCTGCTGAAGTAGGCCACCTGGACTCTGGTGCTCATATTTAACTTGCTAGTAATTTAGACACCTAGCTACATACTCAACTATGTACTTTTTTATTCGTCGCCACCAATAATGCTGCCTCAAGTCACGATACATCTTCGTAGCACCTGGATGAATAGAATACCGAGAACTGTGTGCCTCATCCAGGATCTTTTTCCTCAATTAATCCACATTAGGAACACACAGACGATCCTGGAGTCGCAGAACACCATCCGCACCAATAGTAACTTCCTTGGCACCACCTCGTAGTGCCGTTTCTCGAAGAACCATTAAGTGTGGATCATCATACTGGCGCGCCTTGATCTGCTCAAATAGTAAAGACTGAGCTACGACACATGCAAGAACTCGGCTGGGCTCTGAAATATCCAGCCGCACAAGTCAGTTGGCCAAGGACTAGATATCCAAAGCTAATGGCCTCTCTTCTGCTGAAATGAAAGACAAACTACCCATACTCTCTGCCTTTCTACTCAAGGCATCTGCAACCATATTTGCTTTACCCGAATGATATACGATAGTAATATCATAATCTTTCAGTAATTCCAGCCATCTGCGCTGCCTCAAATTTAGGTCCTTCTGCTTGAACAAATGCTGCAAACTACGATGATCAGTATAAACTTCACAGGACACCCCATAAAGATAATGCCTCCAAATCTTAAGAGCGTGAACAATTGCAGCTAACTCCAAATCATGTACTGGATAATTCTTCTCATGGGGCTTCAGCTGACATGAAGCATATGCAATAACTCGCCTTTCCTGCATTAATACACAACCCAAACTAACACGTGAAGCGTCACAATACATTGTATACATCCCCGAACTGGAAGGCAATGCTAACACTAGTGTTGTAGACAATGCTGTCTTGAGCTTCTGAAAGCTCATCTCACAATCATCAGACCATCGGAACGGAGCACCCTTCTGGGTTAATTTGGTCAAAGGTGATGCAATAGATGAAAAACCTTCCACAATCGACAATAATAACCTGCTAAACCCAGAAAAGTACTGATCTCAGTCGCCGAAGTGGGACGATGCCAATTCTGAACTGCCTCAATCGTTTTGGGATCAACCTTAATACCCTCACCCGATACAATATGGCCCCAAAATGCTACATACTCTAGCCAAAACTCACATTTGGAGAACTTAGCATATAGCTTTTGTTTCCTCAATGTCTGAAGCACTACTCTCATATGCTGCTCGTGCTCCTCCTTAGTGGGCGAGTAGATCAAAATGTCATCAATGACGACAATGATAAATGAATCAATATATGGCCTGAATACCCTGTTCATCAAATCCATAAATGCTGCCGGGGCATTAGTTAAACCAAAAGACATTACCAGAAACTCATAATGACCATATCTAGTACGGAAAGCAGTTTTCGGAACATCCGAATCTCGAATCTTCAACTGATTATACCCCGACCTCAAGTCGATCTTAGAGAACACCCTAGCACCCTACAACTGGTCAAATAGGTCATCAATACGCGGCAATAGGTACTTATTCTTAATAGTAACTTTGTTCAATTGGCAATAATCAATACACATTCGCATTGTGCTATCCTTCTTCTTCACAAATAATACCGGTGCACCCCAAGGCAATACACCCGGTCTGACGAACCCTTTGGCTAGTAACTCTTCAAGTTGTTCTTTCAACTCTTTCAATTCTTTTGGAGCCATGCGACACGGTGGAATAGATATAGGTTGAGTATCTAGAGCCAAGTCAATACAGAAATCAATATCACGATCAAGTGGCATACCTGGAAGATCTGAAGGAAATACATCGGAGAACTCCCGAACTACAGGCACCGAATCAATAACCGGAGTCTCTGCAGTGGTATCCCGAACATAAGCTAGATAAGCTAAACAAACCTTCTCAACCATGTGTTGAGCCCGATTAAATGAACTAACCGACGAACCCTTCCACTTTAGCCTAGGCAAAGATGGAATAAGCAAGGTAACAGTTTTGGCATGACAGTCTAGAATAGTATGATATGGAGATAACCAATCCATACCTAGAATAATTTCAAAATCGGTCATCTCGAGCAATAAGAGATCTGCTCTAGTTTCATAACTACATAATATAATAATACAAGATCGGTATATCCAGTTCACAATAAAAGAACTGCCTACAGGAGTGGAAACATAAACATGAGTACTTAAGGACTCACGATAAACACCCAGGAATTGAGAAAATAGATATGACACATATGAATACGTGGATCCTGGATCAGATAATACTGAGGCATCCTTGCCGCAAATAGAAATAATACCTGTAATCACAGTATATGAGGCCTCTGCATCTGGTCTAGTCGGAAAAGCATAGAACCGAGCTAGAGCGCTAACTTGCTGGCCTACGCCTGGCTGACCTCCACCTCTAGGACGACCCCTACCTACCTGTCCTCCACCTCTTGGTAGTCGGACTACTGGTGGAGCAACTAGTTCGGTAAGCATAGGCTGCTGACCCTGCTGTACTGGTTTACCCCGAAGCTTGGGGCAAAATCTTCACATGTGACTGGGATCCCCGCACTCGTAACAACTCTTCGGTGCGATGGGCTGCTGACTAAGAGTCTGGCCTTGGGGACCTGAATACCCACTGGAAGAACCCTGAATAGCTGGTGGGCGGTAAGAACTCTCTGGTATAGCACTGATATAAGGTCGCACTAGAGCACCTCGAGGAGGTGGTGGTGCTGGATATGGGGGCCTACTGGACTGCCCCCTCCCCCACGAACTGACCTCTACCCCCAGACGGAGCACCTCTAAACTCTCCAGAGTACCTGAACTACTTATCTCTCATAATCTGCTCTCGGCTCCGCTGACGCACACCCTCAATCCTCCGGGCTATCTCCACAACTAGCTCATAAGAAGTACCCATCTCAACCTCTCGAGCCATAGTGGCCTGAATGCCAGTATGTAAACCAGATACAAACCTCTGCACTCTCTCCACCTCAGTAGGGAGTATCATAAGTGCATCGCGAGATAATTCAGAGAACTTCGCCTCATAATCGGTCACTGACATCTGACCCTACTAGAGCTGCTCAAACTGAAATCGTAACTCTTCCCTTTGAGAGGGTGGAATATACCTGTCCAGGAAGATACGGGTGAACCTGTCCCAAGTCATGGGAGGAGAATCTGCTGGTCTGCCAAGAACATAAGACTGCCACCATCTACGGGCCTTGCCCTCTAGCTGAAAAGTAGTGAAGTCAACCCCATGAGATTCCAATATCCTCATATTATGCAGTCTGTCCCTGCAACGATCAATGAAGTCTTGTGGATCCTCATGTCGCTCACCCCCAAAGACAGGAGGATGTAGTTTAGTCCATCGGTCCAATAGTTTATGTGGGTCAGCGGCTGCAGCTGGCCTGGGCTCAGGTGTAGCTGCTGCCACTGGCTGGGCTCCACCCATGGGTAGTGCACCCTGGGTCTGATATACAGCAGATGCCTGTCCATGAGCCTGCGCGGTAGGGGTCTGTGCTTCTCAGCCCGCCTGGGATATGGCTGGGTCTGCCGGAAATAAACCGGCCTGAGTCATATTGTCCATGAACTGCAGCATACGACCCATGACATCCTGAAATCCTGGTGCAGATGTGAAATCCACCGGAGCTGGCTCTGTTACAAGCAACTCACCCTGTTCCTCAATAATGGGATTCTCTGTTGGACCAGTAGCGGCATAACTGGAATAGTCTTGGGATGTCCTTGCCCTCTACCATGGGCTGGAGCCCTCCCTCGACCTCTACCTCAGTCTCTAGCAACTGGGGAAGTAGCTCTTCCCTGGTCTGGAACCTAATTCGAGCGCGTTCTCACCATCTGTGAGAGAATAAGAGAAGGATATATAGTATCCATGAATCGCAGCATACGACCCATAACATCCTGAAATCCCGGTGTAGATGTGAAATCCACCGGAGCTGGCTCTGCCACAGGCACTTAGGCCTGCTCATAACTTGTGAGACCTACGTGAACCTAGTGCTCTGATACCATGTTGTCATGACCCAATTTCACCTAAAGGTCGTGATGGCGCCCAACACTACATCTAGGCAAGCCAACTAGTAAATTTAACATATATTGACTAAACTTTTAAATCCAAGAAAAATAATAAAACATCAAATTCTACCAATGTGTGTGCCAAGACCTGAGCATCTAGTAGATTATACAAAACCTCTAATACTGTTTGAAATAAAATAGACAGAATAAAAATACAAGGAGAGACACTAGTAGCTGCAGAACGGCTCAGAAAGACGAGGATGTGCGATGATAGGTCCTCCACAAGTACCTATAAGTATCAAGCCTAATCTCAAAGTGGCAGAGACGAGATAGTCGACTTTGACACTTAATAAGGGTCCAACATAATAAATAGGATGAAATAGAATTTATTTATTTAGCATGTCTCACAGAATTAACAATAATTTTCCAAAATCAGCAGAAATAATTAAATTCTTCCCAAACGCAACAAATTTTCAATGTATTAATTAAATTCCTTCAAGTCCAATAATTTCCAATTTATCAATTAGCTTCACAAGTTGTAACGAACTATCAAAGTATCGTGTATTTATTATTATTATTAAGCATGATTTCTGCCGAGGACGTACGGCCCGATCCAGAGGGTCGTGTACACTGCCGAGGGACGTGCGGCACGATCCATAGATGCATCTATCCTGCCAAGGTTTTCGGCCCGATCCACAAGAAAAGGAGTACATCTATCCTGCCGAGGCGTTCGGAATGAGAGTATTTATTGCAAGATTTATTCGATAGGATAAATAATTTATTTTAATAATTAATTAATTTAAACAAAAATTTAAGCATATGAAAATTTCATCTTTTACTACCTTTCATAACAATTCACAATGTATACATCAAATAATTTAATTAATAAAGAATACAATTTACACAAGTAATTCATGCTTTGAGTCCAAAAATACTCGGACTTTAGTATTAATAGTAGCTATGTACGGACTCTCGTCACCTCATGTATATGTAGCCCCCACAATTAGCAACAATTAATTAATTTAATCCCCATGGGGTAATTTCCCCCTCACAAGATTAGACACGAGACTTACCTTGTCTCAAAGTCCACTTTCCGATTACTGCGTCGCGTAAAATTCTCGATTTGATGCCGAAAAATCCGAAACTATCCAAATATTATACAAAATAATTAATATATGCTAAATAATTCAAAATTCATCTATTAACTAAATTATCCTATCCAAAATGGTAAAATTCCTAAAATTTACCCTGGGCCCACGTGCCCGTATTCCAGAAATTTTCGGATGGAAACGTTACCCATAATCTCAAGAACTCAAATATATAATTTCTATCAAATTCCATAACCATTTTCGTGGTTAAAATCTCATTTTTATTAAAATCTAGGTTTTTCACCTAAACCCTTGATTTCTAAGATTTACTAGTTATCATCTACCCATAATCTATGTATTTAACTCAAATAGTGTAGAATTAACTTATCTCCAAGTTGTTAGTTGAAATCTCCTCACAAAGAGCTCTGAAATCGCGCAAACATGGAGGAAAAATGAACAAAAATGGACTGAGCTTCGTCCATTTTAAGGTTCTGCCTAGGCAGAGTTTTCGCACATTCGGAAGGTATTCGCACCTGCGGCTTTCGCACCTGCGGAAAAGCCTCGCAGGTGTGAGATTTTTCCTCTTGGACTGGCTCCGCACCTACGGACTAGCTGTTCACTTCTGCGCAAGCGCAAGTGCGCCCATTCCTTCGCACCTGCGGACTAGTTGCTCGTTTCTGCGCAAGCGCAGGTGCGCCCATTCCTTCGCACCTGCGCATTCCTCTGATTCTGCACACAGGGCCTTCGCACCTATGCGTTTGCAGGTGCACCAAATGCTTCGCATCTGCGATGGCTGGGCAGGCTCCTCTCGTTTGCACCTGCGATTGATGGCTCGCACCTGCGGCTGTCCAAGTGCAAGTGCGATTATGATAGTAGCTGGGAGCATCAGTTCTTGCTCAATTTTCCAAAATTGGTCCGAGCTTTGTCCGGTTAACACTCGGGACCAACAGGTTTAAAATCATAAAACGGACTCGCTCTAACTCTCGGAACGCGTAAAACAACATCAAATCTAAGAATCATACCCTAAACCAAATTGATTCAAACTTAAGAATTTCAAGTTGTTCAATTTACTTCCAATATGCCGAAATATACTTAAACTACTCGGAATGACACAAAATTTTGCGTGCAAGTCTTAAATCAGTATACGGAACTATTCCCAAACTCAAAATTCCAAACAGACTTCAATTACTCAAAAACCTACTCCAAACCAAATTTGAAGAATTTTAAACCTTCAAATAGTTGATATTTACTATTAAGCGTCAAAACGCGCCCGGGTTATCCAAGACCCGATTCGGACATACGCCCAAGTCTAAAATCATCATACGAACCTATTGGAACCATTAAATCCCGATTCTGGCGTCGTTTTCTCAAAATATTGACCGAAGTCAAACTTGACCATTTAAAGCCAACTTAAGGAACCAAGTGTTCTGATTTCAAACCAAACACTTCCAAATCCCGAACCAACCATCCCCGTGAGTCATAAATTAATAAAAGCATGTTCGGGGAGTTTTATTTTAGGGAACGGGTTTCTAAAAGTTAAAATGACCGGTTGGATCATTACATCTAGAGTGAGCTATACGACCTCCTGGTAATATTGTGGCTGCTACACCACTGGTTGCAGTTGCCAAAGTTATCATACCTCTTGATCTAACATTTGCTAGTAATGCACGATATAAGAATGTTTTTCCAGTTCCCCTAGGTCTATCTACAAAAAATAATCCCGTTGTTTCAGAGTCTACACTATGTAATATGGTCTTGAAAGTTTGTGCTTGTTCATGATTCAACTTTGATTGTGCCTCATAATCTTCTACAGGTGCCTTCATAAACATTTTTTCAATTATTTCTCTACATTCTGAAGTAATTTTTTGGCATGACTGTTGGTTGATTTTTGGTAAATCATATTTTTCAACACTTTTACCCATACTCTCCAGATAATAATTGACACTTTTTAGTGTACATTGGAGTTGAGTAGCAGGTGAATTTTCATGCATTCTTTGAAAGTCTGCTGACATATCATCGTAATATGTTTCCCATAGATTTCTAATATCCGTTGGATTGCAATGAACTAAAATTATTGCAAATAAACTTCGAAGAGCTGATGGCATTTTGAAGAAGACAGCCTCACGTAAACATTCAGAAATGCTATTATCTGATTCTAATAATTTTCTTTGTTTGGCAGCTTCTTTGAAAGTTTCACATTTTTTTGAATTAACAGTTAGCAAATCTTCAAATGAAAATGGTCCTCTAGCGTGGTTCAGTAATAATCTCTCGTAATATCTTTAACCTTCTCGGGGATTAGCTATATTATTGATTTGTAAATGTTAATAAGCATAATTTAAGAAGTGAATAATAATTTAAATTTAAGTAGTAGTTGTCTTACCAATAGCAATCTGACCAATCACATATCGTGTTTTTCTTTTTGTCCAAATTTTGGGCTGTGGATTCCAAACATAATGCTCTGGAAATTCCCTGTAAAGATAATTTCGTGCCTCATCGTCTATTGAGCACATCCTGAAATCTTCACGACCCGAAATTCCCACCTTCAGACCGTGATGGCGCCTAACATTTCACTTGCTAGGCAAGCCAACGTTAGAATAATATTAGTCATTTTTAAATAATTTTTAAATTTATTAATTACAAAGAAATAAATGCGGAAGTAAGGTCTGAAATATAGTGAATAATCCATAAAAACAACGGTGTCTAAATACCATCCCAGAACTGGTGTCGCAAGTGCACGAGCTTCTAGAATAATACAAATAAGGGCCTGAATAAAATAAAGTTGTCTGGAAATAAACACACAGCTAAAGTAAAGTAGACAGGGACTTCAGAACTACGGACGTCGTGCAGTTATACCTCAAGTCTCCTCTGAGTAGCTGAAATCTGAGCAAGTCTATGGTACGCCGCTGGGACAACTCCAAAATCTGTACAAGAAGTACAGAGTGTAGTATTAGTACAACCGACCCCATGTACTGGTAAGTGTTGAGTCTAACCTTGACGAAGTAGTGACGAGGCTAAGACGGGTCATTTATATTAACCTGTACGCAATATTAGTAACAACAACAAATAGTAGAAATAATCAGGTAACTCATTTATAATAATTGAAGCCAACTCAGCAGTCATAGCCAATTATCATTTCCATCAATTTCTGTTGCAGCGTGCAACCCGCTCTCTCAATATATTCACATTCAATTCTATTGCGGCATGTGACCCTGTGATGACCCAAAAGATCATCTTATGTTTTAGAACTCGAATCTGCGCTCTTAAGCCTTAAAAATCTCTTTTTTACCCTCCTCGATATGCGTGTACAGTCCGGGCATATTTCCGGAAAGCTTTTATGTTGAAAATTGATAAAAATAAAAATTTATGCCTTAAAAGTTGATTTTAGTTGATTTCGGTTAACGTTTTTGGTAAACAGGCCCGAATCCATGTTTTGACCGTCTCAATGGGTCCGTATCGAATTATGGGACCTAGGCGTATGCCTGGAATCGAATTTGGAGGTCCCTAGCTTGAGTTATGATTTTTTGATAAAAATTAAAAGTCTAAAAATTATTTGTTTATAAGAATTGATTGATGTTTGGCATTGTTAGTATCGGGTCCGTATTTTGGTTCTGGAGCCCGGTACAGGTTCATTATGATATTTCAGGCTTGTCTATGAAATTTGGTGAGAAACGGAATTGATTTGACGTGATTCAGACGTCCAGTTGAGAAAATAGAAAATTTAAAGTGTTCTTGAGAATTTCATTTGATTTGGTGCTAAATTCGTAGTTCTAGGTGCTATTTTGGCGATTTGATCATGCGAGCAAGTTCGTATGATATTTTTAGATTTGTTTGCATGTTTGGGTTAGAGCCCCGAGGGTTCGGGTGAGTTTCAGATAGGCCACGGGATGTTTTGAACTTAGAAAAATTTGGTATTTTTGTTGTATCTGATGTCTGCAATACTGTGGTTCACGATCGCGTAGTCACTCTCACGATTGCGAAGGGGAAACTGGGCTGGGGGAGGATTTACTCTACGCGAACGCGAGACCATGGTCGCGAACGCGGAGCATTGGGAGGAGTTGCTCTACGCGAACGCGACAGGTCGAACGCGAACGCGTAGATCTAGCTATGCTGGGCACGGGACTTGGGGAAGCTCTACGCGAACGCGAGCCATTTCATGCAAACGCGAAGGCAAAGCGGGTTAAGCCTTCGCAAACACGTAAAGCCTCCCGTGATCGTGTAAGTCCTTAGGAGGCTTTTCTTCACGAACGCGGCAGTGTTCATGCGATCGCGATGAACACTGTCGCCCAGTGCATAAAACAGAATCAAACACGGGTTTAAGTCATTTCTTCAATATTTTTCAAGAACCAAATGGGTAGAGGCAATTTTCAAGAGTCAATTTCTTCTCCAAAGTGTTGGTAAGTGCTTCTAAACCATTTTCTTTCAATTACCCATTACATTTTATGAATCATCAACCTAAAATCTAGAGTTTTCATGGTAGAATTAGGGGTTAAGGTAGAAACTAGGGATTTTGGAAATTTGGGAATTTAGACCTCAATTTGAGGTCGGATTCCAAAACTAATTACATATTCGGGCTCGGGGGTGAATGGGTAAAAGGATTTTGGTTCGAACCTCGAGTTTTGACCAAGCAGGCCCGGGGTCGAATTTTTGACTTTTTGGAGGAAAATTTGGGAAATTTAATTTATGCAATATAATTGATTCCTTTAGCAATATTTGATATTATTGAGTCATTTTTGAATAGATACGAGTGGTTTGGAGGTGAATTCCAAAGAAAAAGCTGTGATTGAGAATTAAGTGGCCTTCGGAGCAAGGTAAGTGTTATGTCTAACCCTGACTTGAGGGAATTAGGAACCTTAGATTATTTGCTAAGTGAAATTCATGTGAGTGGCGTATATGTGAGGTGACGAGTACTTATGCGCTGCCAATTTACTTGTTTTTCCATGTTTCTTCCATTTTCTTATATTGTCTCTTCTTATGCCTAATTGCTACATGTTTATACTAGTGTTGTTAAATTGATCGTCATTATCATGTTTACGGATTTTCTATTGGTAATCGAGTATTTATTTAAAAGTTGAGATTTATATTGTGGAACCAAATGTTGAAGTAAGGTTTGTACTTATTATCCTATCTCCCTGTTGTTATTTATACATTGCATTATGGTAAGGGAGAGTGTTAATGCACGAAGGATGATGCCGTGCCATTATATGAGAGTTAATGCACGAAGAGTGATGCCGTACCATATTGTGAGTGTTAATGCACGAAGGGTGATGCTGTGCCATATTGTGAGTGTAAAAGCACGAAGGGTGATGCTGTGCCATATTGTGAGTGTAAAAGCACGAAGGGTGATGTCGTGCCATGATATGAGAGCTAATGCACGAAGGGTGATGCCGTGCCATTTCTATTGATTTTATGGTGAGATTGAGAGTAATAGCACGAAGGGTGATGCCGTGCATTTTTCCTTACTGTATTCACTATTCCTATTGATTCGTGGTATATTGACTGCTCCGGTGATCATTCTATTGTAGTTCTTTATCTTGTATTACCCTCAATATGTTCCCCTCCCGACATTTCCTGTTTAGTTCTTAATTTCTATTATTTGTATATACACTGTTAAATTGTACATGTTGATTTGTAGGTGCCTTGCCTTAGCCTCGTCACTACTTCGTCGAGGTTAGGCTCGACACTTACCAGTACATGGAGTCGGTTGTACTGATACTGCACTCTGCACTTTCTATGCAGATTTTGATACCAGCTCGGGTCGATCGAGATTTTGTTATTGGTTCGCTGTCCGGAGACTTAAGGTAGATCTGTCGGCGTTCACAAACATTGGAGTCCCCGCCTATCTTTTCTGTTCTACTGTTTCTTTCATTCAGACAGTTGTATTTCTTATAGATTATTACTTGTAGTAAATTCTAGAATGCTCGTGAATTGTGACTCCAGATCTGAGTGGTAGTAATTAATAGAGTTTTATAATATTCCGCACTTATCATATTTCATCTTAGTTAATTATTGTTATGTACTGAATGGAAATAAGGTATTGGTTAAATGATTTTCTAACGTTGGCTTGCCTAACAAGTGAAATATTAGGCACCATCATGGTCCCGTCGGGGGGAAATTCCGGGACGTGACAAAGCCGCTCCTCCAATATATTCATTTTAATCAAGTCTGTTGCGGCGTGCACCCCGATCCCCCAATATATACTCGGTCCTCCAATATGGACTTTTAATAAGTCTGTTGCGACGTGCAACCCGATCCTCCAATATGGACTTTTAATAAGTCTGTTGCGGCGTGCAACCCGATCCTCCGATATGGACTTTTAATAAGTCTGTTGCGGCATGCAACCCGATCCTCCAATATGGACTTTTAATAAGTCTGTTGCGGCGTGCAATCCGATCCCCCAATATGGACTTTTAATAAGTCTGTTGCGACGTGCAACCCGATCCTCCAATATGGACTTTAAATAAGTCTGTTGCGGCGTGCAATCCGAGACCCCAATATGGACTTTTAATAAGTCTGTTGCGGCATGCAATCCGATCCCCCAATATGGATTTTTAATAAGTCTGTTGCGGCATGCAACTTGATCCCCCAATATGGACTTTTAATAAGTCTGTTTGCGGCATGCAACCCGATCCCCCAATATGTTCATTTCAATCAATTCTGTTGCGGTGTGCAAGCCGCTCCTCCAATATATACATTTACCAATTCAATTCTGTTGCGGCGTGCAACCCACTCCTCCAATATATTCATTTACCAATTCTTATAGAAGAAATTTCCCCAATAAATGCAATAATTAATATAAAATTATAAGACAACAAGCATACAATAATTATGATTTAAATATGAAACAAGTAATGACAATTAGCAAGTTATTATGAAAATCAGGGAGAAAATAGGCAGTTTAATATTTAATATGCTAAATGTCAAATAACAATTAAGACACATAATTCAAATAACATGTAACAATTAATGCAGGAATTCGAGAATTAATAATTTACAAAGAATAGGAGAGAAACAATTATTATAATAATTAATTAATGATTTAAAATGATTTATGATTTTTCAAGTAATTATGCAAACAATTAATTTGACGAAGTATAGACACTTGTCACCTCGCCTATACGTCGTTCACATGCATTTCACATAACAAATAATTTAAGGGATCTATTCCCTCAAGTCAAGGTTAACCACGACACTTACCTCGCTTTGCAAATTCCAATCAATTACTCGACCACAGTCTTTCCTTTTAAATTTGTCTCCAAAAGCTTCAAATCTATTCACAAACAATTCGATATACTCAATACGAATCAAAGGAATTAATTCCATATGAATTTACTAATTTTTCGGATAAAAATCCGAATTTCATTTAAATATTCGACAGTGGGACCCACGTCTCAAATCTCGAAAACTCATGAAATCCGAACACCTATTCCGCTACAAGTTCAATTATACAAAAATTATCCAATTCCGATATCAAATGGACCTTCAAATCTTAAATTTTCGTTTTTGGAAGATTTTATAAAAATCTGATTTTTCTTCCCCAAATTCACGGATTCATAATGTAAAGGAGTATGGAATCATGAAATATAATCAATATAGGATAAGGAACACTTACCCCAAGAATCATACTCTTAATCACCCATCATTACCCAAACTCAAAATTAAAGATTAGGGGTTAGAACCTTACCTCTTTGATGAAGAACTTGAGGGATTTCTTGTTGGATTTCAAGCCTTGAACAAGAATTTGATGAACAAGACACTTTATCTACTTCATCTCTCTAGAACACTCTCACTTCTCTCTAAAATCATCAGATAATTGCCCCAAAATATGCCCCAAAACCTATTTATCAAAATGGGGTTGGGTTATGAAAATAGGAAAATTACCCCTCCGAAAACAGTTAAGCGGTCGTACAATGGACCGCACAATTGGTCTGAGGGTCGCACAATGATCGCACAAATCGGTGCCCAGAACTGGGCTGTTCTGGACCATTTTGCGACCAGTTTGCGGCCGCATATCAAGAGAGGTATGCTCGTTTGAAGTTAGGTCTTGTGCGAACTCACTTGAAACCTTAGTCTATTATGAAATTTCTAACCTCTACATTCGATGCCGAAACCTATCGAATCAAGTTTGATTGACCTCAAATTTTGCACACAAGTCATAAATGACATAACAGAGCTATAAAAATTTTCAGAACTGGATTCCGACTCCGATATCAAAAAGTCAACCCCGTGGTCAAACTTAAAAATCTTTAGCCTTTAAATTACTAGTTTCCGTTAAATGGTCATAACTTGAGCTAGGGACCTTGAAATTAAATTACGGACATACGCCCAAGTCCCAAATTACGATACGGACCTACTGAAACTATCAAAATACTGATCCAGGTCCGTTTGCTCAAAATATTGACCAAAGTCAACTCAATTGAGTTTTAAGGCTCTAGTTCACATTTTAATCCATTTTTCACATAAACATATTCCGGAAAAAGTTATGGACTTCACACGCAAGTCGAGGAGTGACAAATAGTGCTTTTTGAAGTCTTAGAACACAGAATTAATTATTAGATTTAAATATGACATTTTTGGTCATCACATTCTCCACCTCTAAAACAAACATTTGTCCTCGAATGAAGTTAGAAAAAGTACCTGAGCTGGTGAATAAGTATGGATATTTACCCCGCTGACCTCTCCAGTGCACTCGAACTGAAGGATAACTCTT
This sequence comes from Nicotiana tabacum, assembly GCF_000715075.1. Taxonomy (NCBI): domain Eukaryota; kingdom Viridiplantae; phylum Streptophyta; class Magnoliopsida; order Solanales; family Solanaceae; genus Nicotiana; species Nicotiana tabacum. The sequence continues at coordinate 120,853,083 of NC_134096.1, read as the reverse complement.
AGACCTCAACTGTTGGACCTGCCAGGCTAGAATAGCCACCGGCTCCTCCTTGTAAGTCAAATCGTTGTCCAATTGGACTGAGCTGAAATCTAACACATGGGACGGATCACCATGATATTTTCGGAGCATAGACACATTGGAACACCGGATGAACCGCTGATAAACTAGGTGGTAATGCAAGCCTATAGGCTACTTCACCCACCCTTTCAAGAATTTCAAAGGGTCCAATATACCTAGGGCTCAACTTGCCCTTCTTTCTGAACCTCATTATACCTTTCATAGGTGAAACCTGGAGTAATATTCTTTCTCCAACCATGAATGAAATATCACGAACTTTACGGTCGGCATAACTCTTTTTCCTAGACTGAGCTGTGCGAAGTCGATCTTGAATAACCTTGACCTTATCCAAGGCATCCTGTACCAAATCGGTACCCAACAACTGAGCCTCTCTTGGTTCAAACCAGCCAACTGGCGAATGACATCGCCTTCCGTATAATGCCTCATATGGAGCCATCTGAATGCTCGACTGGTAGCTATTATTATAAGCAAACTCAGCAAGTGGCAAGAATTGATCCCAAGAACCACCAAAGTCCATAACATAAGCGCAAAGCATATCTTCCAATATCTGAACGGTGCGCTCTAATTGTCCGTCTGTCTATGGATGAAATGTTGTACTCAACTCAACCCGCGTACCTAAGTCACGTTGTACAGCTCTCTAGAAGTGCGAGGTGAACTGTGTACCTCGATCAGAAATGATAGACATGGGCACACCGTGAAGGCGGACAATCTCGCGGATGTAAATCTCCGCTAACCGCTCTGAAGAATAGGTAACTGCTACCGGAATAAAATGTGCCGACTTGGTCAACCTGTCCACAATGACCCAAACTGCATCAAATTTTCTCTGAGTCCGTGGGAGTCCAACAACAAAATCCATAGTGATACACTCCCATTTCCATTCAGGAATTTCTAACTTCTAAAGCAAACCACCAGTTCTCTAATGCTCGTACTTAACTTGCTGACAATTCAAACACCGAGCTACATATGCAACTATATCCTTTTTCATTCTCCTCCACCAATAATGTTGCTGCAAATCTTGATACATTTTGGTGGTACCTAGATGAATAGAATACCTAGAGCTGTGTGCCTCTTCAAGGATTAATTCACGAAGCCCGTCAACATTAGGCACACAATTACGACCCTGCATTTGCAGAACTCTATCTTCCCCCACAACAACCTATTTGGCATCGCCGTGCCGCACCGTGTCCTTAAGGACAAGTAAATGAGGATCATCATACTGTCGCTCTCAGATATGCTCAAATAAAGAAGACCGAGCGACTGTGCAAGCTAGAACCTGACTGGGTTCTGAAACATCTAACCTCACGAACTGATTAGCCAAGGTCTGAACATCTGCAGCTAACAGCCTCTCACCAACCGGAATATAAGCAAGGCTGCCCATACTCACAACCTTTTTACTCAAAGCATTAGCCACCACATTGGCCTTTCCGGGGTGATACAAAATGGTGATATCATAGTTTTTCAACAACTCCCACCATCTTCTCTACCTCAAATTAAGATCTTTTTGTTTGAACAGATACTGAAGGCTACGATGATCGGTAAATACCTCACACGAGACACCGTAGAGGTAATGCCTCCAAATCTTCAGCGCATGAACAATGGCTGCCAATTCTAAGTCATGAACATGATAATTCTTCTCGTGAACTTTCAACTGCCGCAGCATATGCAATCACCTTGCCATCCTGCATCAATACTACACCAAGCCCAACGCGAGATGCATCACAATACACCGTATAAGATCCTGAACCTGTGGATAATACCAACACTGGCGTCGTAGTAAAAGCAGTCTTGAGCTTCTGAAAGCTCAACTCACACTCGTCTGACCATCTAGATGGGGCATCCTTCTGGGTCAATCTGGTCTTAATAGTTGTTCATAATCAATTACAGAATCGTCAATTAACTCCATGTTAACAAAAATCTTCTTTCAAACCTTCACAATACTAATAACGAGATGTGAGGCATGAAGACCTCATAATTATTTACCAGAATTAATGAGTCGCATTTAACGCCACCTGGGCGGGCTCATACCTCGTAGGTTGAAACTCAATAATTACAACACGAATTTGGCAAGTATGCACAGAGAATTTCATACAAGAATTTTTAAATAAGCCTAACAGGCATGACTCCCTATTATTGCTATAGTACAATTTTAATTTCACAAGGGAGAATTTAAACACAAGAATTTTTATCACAAGGATCTCGTCCTTATATAACTTCCACCGCAGCTCGTAGCCAGGTTTAAACATATCAATTTATTTTAAAATGTGAGGACCTCAGCCTCAGTTCTAAATCACAAGTAATATGCACATCTTGACAAATCAAAACTTTCCATTTTCTCTTTTTAAATAATTTTTGTTAAATGAAATCACAACACATAATGAACCCCACACCGGTAGGGCATATAATTCACAATTTGTAATTGATTATCCGGAAATTACATCAAAAATAACCGAGATGAGTACCACAAAGCCACCTTTAGCCTCACAGCTCTTATTAGAGACCAACATGGAATGATAGGCGTAGTTATCTCCATAGAATCTCCCAACAGGAGTAAACACATAAGTAGATTATAGAATTACTAAGCTCACTCATAAGTGGAGCACAATAGGAGGACTCGTCTCGATACTCAGAACTAAATCAAGTTAAGGAAATTATTCCTTTATATTAAATCGAGGTCGTGCCTGTAACGACACCATATGATGTATCGACCTCTGCCATACCATAAAATAATTATATCAAGGACTGGGTCTCCACCTCTAAGACGCCTTCTACCCTTCTGTCCTCCACCCCTAACCGGTCGTGTGGGTGGTGTAGTAACTGCAATGGGGCACGTAGCCTGAGTGCTTTGATGAAATATGTCTCTCCCAAGTTTGGAACAATTTTCTCATGATGTGCCTAGTATCACCGTATTCATAACTACCCATTTGTGGGTTTCGCTGCTCATACTGAGTCTGTTCCAAATAACTGAAATAACCATTGTAGGATACTTATGTCAGTGGTGCATTAAAAGAACTTACTGGAGCACCTTGATTAATCTGACATGCGAACTGGGCTGGCCGACTGCCCGAGCCCCTGCCATAATTATTTATACTCGTAGAGTAGAATCCACCGAATCCCCCAGAACCTCGAGACTTCTTGGTCTCCTTAGTTTCCTTTTTCCTCACCCTGAACACGTTCTAATATCTTTGAATTTCTACCACTAGCAGAAATGAAGTATCAGCCTGTAGCTCCCGAGTCGTACAAGATTTTACGATTATAATTGAGTCCTTTAATGAGTCTGTGGACTCGCTCTTTGGCTGTAGGAAGCAAAGTAGGAATATGATGGCTAACTTATTGAACTTGATGGCATATTATGAGACCGTCAAGGTGACCTGACGCAACCGTTCAAACCCTATGCGCCACGCATTACGGAGAGTCCGGGAAACAAACTCTTTCAAAAGCGTTTCTGAGAACTGAGCCAAGTGGGCGGTGTTGCATTGGCTGGTCTGCCGTCTTCATAGACTTGCCAAGGACACTGTTGGAGAATTATCTCTCCCAAGGACAATTTCTTCTATTGTTATGCTGACTCAACACTGTTGATGTCACGACCCAAACTAACCCTGTCGTGATGGCGCCTATCGTGGTAATAGGCAAGCCGACCTTTCCAAGACTCTTTCAAAATTTAACATAAGTGAATTTAGACATTTAAAATATTCGGAGTTTTTCATAAATACGGGGTAAAACCCAAATAAAAACTTAAGTGCGGAAAAATAGCCCAACATCGGGGTGTCACTAAGTCATGAGCATCTAGATAACCAAACTAATACAACCACTATCTAAGTATCAATAGAAGACATAAATAAATATATAGAAGGAGAGACAAGGCCTTGCGGACGCTGGCAGTTACCTCGTAGTCTCCGGTACTCGATCCTCCTGGACACAACGATCTCCGTAATCAAACACACCTGGATCTGCACATGAAGTGCATGGTGTAGCATGAGTACAACCAACTCAGCAAGTAACAGAAATAAATAAGAAACTGAGAAGCAGTGACGAGCTATAGCGTACAATTCATTTTAAAAGTTTTTAGCAAAGAGTGAACGTGCTTTCAAATCCTGTGGTGTAAGTCAAAACAGTTCGCACTCATGTAAAACAAGTATGAATCTTCCAGAAATTTCACAACAACAATAGATAACAACCAAGTGCAACAACAAATAAAGCATGTACAGCCTCTCAAGGCAGCAGTCACTCAACCCATCTCAACCTCACACTCTCGGCTCTCAGCCCTCAATACACACTCTCAACAAGTACCTGCGCTCATTGGGGGTGTTCAGACTCATGAGGGGCTCCTACAGCCCAAGCGCTATAAGCACGGACAACTCACGTGTTGCACGGACATATCAAGTGCTATAATATCATATCTGGATCCGCACGGACAACTCATGTGCTGCACGGATAACTCATGTGCCATAGTATAAACATAAGGATCCGTACGGACAACTCACGTGCTGCACGGATAACTCACGTGTTGCACGGACAACTCACGTGCCATAGAACTATACCTCTCAACCAGGCCTTCGGCGTTACTCAATCATGAACCTCTCTAGTCTCATAGCTCTCAATAAAGAAAGGGAAAGCAACCCAAATCAAAGTGTTATAGTATATCATCAGGGAAAAACAAATAACAGAGACTGAGGTAAACATGTACAGGAAACACTATGACTGAGTATAACTACCATGAGCAGGAATATAGCCTAAGCATGATTTCTAACATGAAAGGCAGTCAAGTTCTAGTAAAACAGGAATGCATATAAACACAAATAAAGGCTATTAGACTTCACAGTCTCCCGGGACGGACCAAGTCTCAATCCCCCATGGTATAAAACCACACGCCCATCACCTAGCATGGGTGCTACCTCCAAACAGTCACATTATACCAAACTCCGTGTTTCATACCCTCAAGACTAGATTAAAAACTATTACTTACCTCAACAGCGTAGAACTCCTACTCCGGAATGCTCTTGCCCCTCAATTCGGTCTCCAAATGCTCCGAATCTATTCACAATAAGTACAATACCATCAATTTATGCTAAAGGAATGAATTCCACAAGAAAAATACCAAATCAGACTCAAAACCCGAAATTGGCTCAAACCCGCCCCCCGGGTCCACGTCTCGAAATCTGACAAAATTTACAAAACTAGAAATCCCATTCACTCACGAGTCTAACCATACCAAATTCATCAAAATCCGACATCGTTTGGTCCTTCAAATCCTTAAATTACTCTCCAAAATTCCCAAGCCCTAACCCCTCATTTTAACTAATTACAATGATTAAACAACGGGAAATCACCACATATACGGGTATTAGGGCTCAAGAAACTTACCACACAGATAGCCCTTGAATCACCCTTCAAAGATCACTCCAAAAACCGACTTGAAAATGGTGGAAATGAACCAAATTCGCGAAGGGTTCTATTTATTGTTTCTGCCCAGGCTTTTCGCCCCTGCGGAAAATTTCATGCTTCTGCTCCACCGCACCTGCGGTCCAAACAACCGCGCCTGTGCAAGTCACGTAAATGCCCAGACTCCGCACCTGCACTCCATTTCCGCATCTGCGACCACGCTGGTGCGGAAAATACCTCTCACCTGTAGACCCAGCCTGCCTTGACACATTTCGCACCTGCGACCTCTTGTGCGCTTCTGCGGCCTCGCAGGTGCGGGAACTTTATCGCACCTGCACCTTCTGCCCAGCTACTCCAACCTCGCATCTGCGACATCCCGCTCGCTTCTGCGGGGCTCGCACCTACGATGAGTCATCCGCAAGTGCGATTATGACAGCTGATTTCCAACTTCAACAATCCTCCAATATCCAAACTTGTTCCGTTAATCACCCGAAATCAACCCGAGGCCCTCGGGACCTCAATCAAAAATACCAACAAGTCATATATCAACATAAAACCTTAGTCGAAGGCCTGAATCACTCAAAACAACATCAAATCACAAAATTACCCTCGGATTCAAGCCTAAGAACTTTTAAACTTCCAAATTCGACAACCGATACCGAAACCAACCAAACCATGTCCGAATGACCTTAAATTTTTCACACACGTCAAAAATGACGCTACGAACCTACTCCAACTTCCAGAATTCCATTCCAATCACGAAAATTTTCCACCGCCGACCAAAATTGCTAAATTTTCAACTTTCACCAATTCAAGCCTAATTCTAATACGGACCTCCAAATCACATTCCGAACGCGCTCCTAAGTCCAAAATCATGTAACGAAGCTAATGGAACCATCAGAATTAAATTCCAAGATCGTTTACACATAGGACAACATCCAGTTGACTTTTTTTAACTTAAGGTAATAAATAAGAGACTAAGTGTCTCATTCTATTCCGAAACCACTCCGGACGCGAACCAACCAACCCGAGGCTATACCTCTCAAATCGACCGGCCGGATCATTACATCCTACCCCTCTTAAACAACCGTTCATCCTCTAATGGGTCTAAAAACATACTTGGAGTCTCAAATAGGCGTGGATATCTGCTCCGTATCTCCCGCTCGGTCTCCCAGGTGGCCTCCTCCACATGCTGCCCTCTCCACTGCACCTTCACTGAAGGTATTTCCTTTGACCTCAACCTTCGAACCTGCTGATCCAAAATAGCCACCGGTTCCACCTCACAAGTCATATCTCCCTCCAACTGAACCGTGCTGAAATCCAAAACATGGCACGGATCTCCAATATACTTCCGGAGCATGGAAACATGAAACACTGTGCACACTCGACAAGCTGGGTGGCAAGGCAAGCTTATAAGCCACCTCCCCTATCCTCTGAAGCACCTCAAAAGGCCCAATGAACCGGGGGCTCAACTTGCCCCTCTTCCCAAACCTCATAACACCCTTCATGGGTGATACCTTCAGCAAAACCTTCTCCCCAACCATGAAAGATACATCACGGACCTTCCTGTCTGCATAGCTCTTCTGCCTAGATTGCGCCGTGCGAAGCCGCTCCTGAATTAATTTCACCTTATCTAATGCATCCTGGACCAAGTCTGTACCCCAGAGCCTAGCCTCACCCGGCTCAAACCATCCAACCGGAGATCTACACCTCCTCCTATATAAAGTCTCATACGGAACCATCTGAATACTCGACTGGTAACTGTTGTTATATGTAAACTTTGCGAGTGGCAGAAACTTATCCCATGAACCCCCAAAGTCAATGACACAAGCGCGCAACATGTCCTCCAATATCTGAATAGTGCGCTCAGACTGCCCGTCCATCTGAGGGTGAAAAGTCATGCTCAACTCAACCTGAGTACCCAGCTCTCGCTGCACAGACCTTCAAAACTGCGATGTAAACTGAGTGCCCCTATCTGAAATGATGGAAACCGGGACACCATGCAGGCGAACAATCTCTCGGATGTAAATCTCAGCCAACCACTCTGAAGAGTAAGTAGTACCAACTGGGATGAAGTGCACAGACTTGGTCAACCGATCCATAATCACCCAAATAGCATCGAACTTCCTCAAAGTCCGTGGGAGCCCAACTACAAAGTCCATGGTTATCTGCTCCCACTTCCACTTTGGAATGTCTAATCTCTGAAGCAAGCCACCCGGTCTCTGATTTCCATACTTAACCTGCTGACAGTTGAGACACCGAGCTACAAACCCAACTATATCCTTCTTCATCTGCCCCCACCAATAGTGTTGTCTCAAATCCTGGTACATCTTTGCGGCACCCGGATGGATGGAATAACGTGAGCTGTGGGCCTCCCCAAGAATCAACTCCCGAAGCCCATCTACACTAGGCACACATATCCGGCCGTGCATCTTCAACTCACCGTCACTTCCAATAGTCACATCTCTAGCATCACCTCGCCGAACTCTGTCCTAAGAACAAACAAGTGAGGGTCATCATACTGACGCTCCCTAATATGGTCATAAAGAGAAGACCTAGAGACCACGCAAGCCAATACCCCACTCGGCTTCGAAATATCAAATCTCACAAGCTGGCCCGCTAAGGCCTGAACAACCAATGCCAAAGATCTTTCTGCTGCTGGAAGGTATGCTAAACTCCCCAAACTCTCTGCCCGGCAGCTCAAAGCATCGGCCACCACATTATTCTTCCCCAGATGGTACAGAATATTGATATCATAGTCCTTAAGAAGCTCTAACCATCTCTGTTGATGCAAGTTAAGATCCTTCTACTTAAACAGATGTTGCAGACTCCGGTGATCAGTATAGATCTCACAATGAACCCCATACAGATAATGACGACAAATCTTCAAGGCGTGAACAATGGCTGCTAACTCAAGATTATGGACAGAATAGATCTTCTCATGGGTCTTCAACTGGCGCGAGGCATAGGCAATCACCCTACCCTCCTGCATCAAAACACAACCAATGCCTATCCTCGAGGCATCACAATACATGGTGTAAGAACCTGAAGCTGATGGCATAACTAACACTGGAGTTGTGGTCAAAGCAGTCTTGAGCTTCTGAAAGTTCTCCTCACACTCGTCCGACCACCTGAATGGAGAACCCTTTTGGGTCAATTTGGTTAAGGGCGATGCAATAGATGAAAATCCCTCCACAAAGTGACGGTAATAACCCGCCAAACCAAGGAAGCTCCTAATCTCCGTGGTTGAGGACAGTCTAGGCCAACTCTGCACCGCCTCTATCTTCTTCGGATCCACCTGAATATCCTCACTGGACACCACGTGTCCCAAGAGTGCTACTGCACTGAGCCAAAACTCACATTTGGAGAACTTTGCATAAAGCTTCTCCTCCCTCAATCTCTGTAATACAATCCTCAAATGCTGAGCATGCTCCTCCTGGCTATGAGAGTACACCAGGATGTCATCAATGAATACAATAACAAATGAGTCCAAATAAGGCCGAAATACACTGTTCATCAAATGCATGAACGATGCTGGGGCATTGGTTAGCCCAAAAGACATCACTAAGAACTCATAATGGCCATATCAGGTCCTGAAAGCTATCTTAAGAATATCTGAATCCCGAATCTTCAGCTGGTGATAACCGGACCTCATATCAATCTTGGAGAACACCCTCGCTCCCTGAAGCTGGTCAAATTAATCATCAATACGAGGCAAAGGATACTTGTTCTTGACTGTGACCTTGTACAACTGCCTGTAATCAATACACATTCTCATGGAACCATCATTCTTCTTCACAAACAGAACCGGTTCACCCCAAAGTGACACACTAGGCCGAATAAACCCCTTATCAAGGAGTTCATGAAGCTGTTCTTTCAATTCCTTCAACTTCGCCGGTGCCATACGATATGGTGGAATAGAAATAGGCTGAGTGCCCAGCACCAAATCAATACCAAAGTCAATATCCCTGTCAAGCGGCATGCCCGACAGGTCTGCAAGAAACACATCTGGAAAATCACGTACCACCAGAACAGAATCAATGGCAGGAGTCTCTGCACTAACATCCCTAACAAAAGCCAAATAAGACAGGCAACCCTTTTCAACCATACACTAAGCCTTCAAATATGAAATCACCCTACTTAGGACATAATCTACAGAACCTCTCCACTCAACCCTCAAAAATCTCGGCATAGCCAACGTCACGGTCTTTGCGTGACAATCTAGAACAACATAACATGGAGATAACCAATCCATACCCAATATCACATCAAAGTCAACCATACTGAGAAATAATAAATCCACTCGGGCCTCTAGACCCCCAATAGTCACCACACATGACCGATATATGCGGTCCATAATAATAGTATCGCCCACAGGAGTAGATATATGTATAGATGAAACTAAAGACTCACGGGGCATATCCCGAAAATGGGCGAAATACGAGGAAACATATGAATACATGGAAACAGGGTCAAATAATACGGAGGCATCTCTTTGACAAATTGAGAAAATACCTATAATCACAGCATCTGAAGCAATAGCATCTGGTCTGGCAGTGAGGGCATAGAAAGGGCCTGGCCACCCCCTGATCTGCCTCCCCCTCTAGGGCGACCCCTAACTGACTAGGCTCCGCCCCTAGCTGATTGAGCTCCACCCCTAGCTGGCTGGGCGGGTGGTGGAGGAACTAGTGCTGGTGCTATTGGCTAAGTACTCTATTGTAGAGTCCCACCCAATAGCCTAGGGCAATCTCTCAAAATGTGACCAAAATCTCCGCACTCGAAACAACCCCTCCTCTGGCGAAATTAGTGCTCCTGATGCCCAAAAGAACTACCCAAGGATACCTGAGTGGGTGGGACATGATGAGAACTCTGCGCTGGTAGTGCACTAAATGATGACTGACCATGTTGATGACTATGAGAACCATGGCCAGATGATGCACCACGGTGAAATGGCCAAGCTGTCTGAGCCTGTCTGAAATGACGACCTCTACCGTGCTGAAACTGACCCCCAAAATGAGCACTGCTAAATCCACCCTGACCACGAGGCCTCTTGGCCTCCCTCTCAACCCTTTCCTGACCACGAACCATCTCAATCTGTCGAGCAATGTCGACAACCTCATCAAAGGTAGCACCAGACACCCTCTCTATGGTTATGAGCAGCCGTAGCTGAAAGGTGAGACCATCTATAAACTTCATGATCCTCTCACTGTTTGTGGGAACCAACCAGATAGCATGACGGGCCAACTCCGAGAATCACATCTCATACTGCGTCATAGACATATCGCCCTGGCGAAGCTGCTCAAAATGCCTGCGCAGCTCCTCTCTGCGGGACTGAGGCACGAACTTCTCCAAAAAGACTACAGAGAACTGCTGCCAAGTAAGAGGTGCTGCGCCAATAGGCCTACGCCTCTCATAAGTCTCCCAGATGTGTGCAGCCCCAAAAAACTGAAAGGTAGTGAATGAGACCCCACAAGTCTCCAGAATACCAGCAGTACAGAGTATCCTCTGACACCTGTCTAAGAAGTCCTGAGCATCCTCTCTCTCTGTGCCACTGAAAGGTAGCGGCTGGAGTCTCCCAAACCTCTCCAACCTACGCTGATCATCCTCAGGCATAACAGGAACCACATAATCCTGTACAGCTACAATCGGCTGAGCTGGTGGTGCCTCCGGTGTCTGAAGTTCCTGAACAACCTGCTCGGGTGTGCGAGCGATGGGAGTTTGAGTGCCTCCCCCGGCCTGAGAAGTGGATGCGGCCATCAAGATAGAGACCGCCTGAGCAAGGCCGGTATATGCTATCAGAATCTGAGCTAGGGCCTCCTGAAGGCCTAGAATCACAATAGGCACAGGTGGTGCCTTAGCTGGTGTATCAGCAACTGGAACCTGGTCCTGATTTGGGGCAACTGGTGGATCTGCAGGTACTGCCCCAGCTGTTGTACGGGCTGCACCTCTGCCCCTACCTCGGCCTCTACCACAGCCTCGGCCTCTCGCGGCCCTGGCTGGTGGTACTGGTGGTTGGCCCTCCTGACCGGTAGCACGAGTCCTCACCATCTGTTAGAGAATAAAACAACAGATGTTTAGTTACTAGAATCAACAGATTCGCACGACAATAATTCAAGAAGGTGGAGTTTCCTAAAGGTTCTGCAGCCTCTCGAAGATAAGTACAGACATCTCCGTACCTATCCGCAAGACTCTACTAAACCCGCTCACGACTCGTGAGACCTATGTAACCTAGGCTCTGATACAATTCTGTCACGACCCAAACTAACCCTATCGTGATGGCGCCTATCGTGGTACTAGGCAAGCCGACCTTTCCAAGACTCTTTCAAAATTTAACATAAGTGAATTTAGACATTTAAAATATCCGGAGTTTTTCATAAATACGGGGTAAAACCCAAATAAAAACATAAGTGCGGAAAAATAGCCCGACATCGGGGTGTCACTAAGTCATGAGCATCTAGATAACCAAACTAATACAACCACTGTCTAAGTATCAATACAAGACAGTAAGAAATATATAGAAGGAGAGACAAGGCCCTACGGACGCTGGCAGCTACCTCGTAGTCTCCGGTACTCGATCCTCCCGGACTCAACGACCTCCGTAATCAAACACACCTGGATCTACACATGAAGTACAGGGTGTAGCATGAGTATAACCAATTCAGCAAGTAACAAAAATAAATAAGGAACTGAGAAGCAGTGACGAGCTATACAGTACAATTTATTTTAAAAGTTTTCAGCAAAGAGTATATGTGCTTTCAAATCCTGTGGTGTAAGTCAAAACAGTTCGCACTCATGTAAAACAGGTATGAATCTTCCAGAAATTTCACAACAACAATAGATAACAACCAAGTGCAATAATAAATAAAGCATGTACAGCCTCTCAAGGCAGCAGTCACTCAATCTATCTCAACCTCACACTCTCGGCTCTCAGCCCTCAATACAAACTCTCAATAAGTACCTGCGCTCACTGGGGGTGTTCAGACTCATGAGGGGCTCCTACAGCCCAAGCGTTATAAGCACGGACAACTCATGTGCTATAATATCATATATGGATCTGCACGGACAACTCACGTGTTGCACGGACAACTCACATGCCATTGAACACTACCTCACAACCAGGCCTTCGGCCTTACTCAGTCATGAACCTGTCTAGTCTCATAGCTCTCAATAAAGAAAGGGAAAGCAGCCCAAATCAAAGTGTTACAATATATCATCAGGGAAAATCAAATAACAGAGACTGAGGTAAAAATGTACAGGAAACACCATGACTGAGTATAACTACCATGAGCAAGAATATAGCCTAAGCATGATTTCTAACATGAGAGGCAGTCACGGTCTAGTAAAACAGGAATGCATATAAACACAAATAAAGGCTATTAGACTTCACAGTCTCCCGGGACGGACCAAGTCTCAATCCCCCATGGTGAACTGCCACACGCCCATCACCTAGCATGGGCGCCACCTCCAAATAGTCACATTATACCAAACTCCGGGTTTCATACCCTCAAGATCAGATTAAAAACTGTTACTTACCTCAACAGCGTAGAACTCCTACTCCGGAATTCTCTTGCCCCTCGATTCGTTCTCCAAATGCTCTGAATCTATTCACAATAAGTACAATACCATCAATTTATGCTAAAGGAATGAATTCCACAAGAAAAATACCAAATCAGACTAAAAACCCAAAATTGGCTCAAACACGGCCCCCGGGCCCACGTCTCGAAATTCGACAAAATTTACAAAACTAGAAAGCCCATTCACTTAGTAGTCTAACCATACCAAATTCACCAAAATCTGACATCGTTGGTCCTTCAAATCCTTAAATTACTCTCCAAAATTCCCAAGCCCTAACCCCTCATTTTAACTAATTACAATGATTAAACAACGGGAAATCACCACATATATGAGTATTAGGGCTCAAGCAACCTACCTCACTGATAGCCCTTGAATCACCCTTCAAATATCACTCCAAAAACCAACTTGAAAATGGTGGAAATGAACCAAATTCGCGAAGGGTTCTATTTATTATTTCTTCCCAGGCTTTTCGCCCCTGCGGAAAATTTTACGCTTCTGCGACACTGCACCTGCGGTCCATACAACCGCACCTGCACAAGTCACGTAAATGCCCAGACTCCGCACCTGCGCTCCATTTCTGCATCTGCGACCATGCATGTGCGGAAAATACCTTGCACCTACGGACCCAGCCTGCCTTGCCACTTTCAGCATTTGCGACCTCTTGTGCGCTTCTGCGGCCTCGCAGGTGTGGGAACTTCATCGCACCTGCGCCTTCTGCCCAGCTCCTCTAACCTCGCATCTGCGACATCCCGCTCCTTCTATGGGGCTCGCACCTGCGATGAGTCATCCGCAGGTGCGATTATGACAGCTGAGTTCCAACTTCAGCAATTCTCCAATATCCAAACTTGTTCCGTTAATCACCCGAAATCAACCCGAGGCCCTCGGGACATCAACCAAAAATATCAACAAGTCATATATCAACATAAAAACTTAGTCGAACCCTTGAATCACTTAAAACAACATCAAATTACCAAATTACCCTCGAATTCAAGCCTAAGAACTTCTAAATTCGACAACCGATGCTGAAACCAACCAAACCACGTCCGAATGACCTCAAATTTTGCACACACATCACATATGACGCTACAAACCTACTCCAACTTCTGAAATTCCATTCCGACCCCGATATCAAATTTTTCACTGCCGACCAAAATCGCCAAATTTTTAACTTTCGCCAATTCAAGCCTAATTCTACTACGGACCTCCAAATCACATTCTGGATGCGCTCCTAAGTCCGAAATCACCTAACGAAGCTAATGGAACCAATAGGATTAAATTCTAAGATCGTTTATATATAGGTCAACATCCGGTTGACTTTTCCAACTTAAGGTTCTAAATAAGAGACTAAATATCTCATTCCACTCTGGACCCGAACCAACCAACTCGGTACAACACAATGCAGCTAAATAACACATAAGGAAGCAGAAATGGGGGAAACGGGGCTATAACTCTCGAAACGACTGGCAGGGTCGTTACAGTTGAGCTGACCCATTTCTTAACATACTCTTCCATTCTTCTTTGGGGTAACCCTTACCCCTATTTATACACAACGATCACAAAAGTAGAGCTCCATACATATAAATCTTGGCACGAACCACATAGTTCAGAATCTCGTCAACCACTGTACTTCTTATGAAGCACCCCAAAATCCGCAACCATGACATCCACGCTGAGTAGACCTTCTGTAAATTTAAAGTTGTTTCTCTAATCCCTTTGGTACTGAAGTATAGAATCATAAATTAGGCGGACATACCGTAAGTCCTAACCTTATCCTCTACAAAATCTCAGGACTTAAACATGTGTAAATTTTGGGGAACCTTTCAGTACCACATATATACATTCAGGCCAAAACTGATATAACACATGACTCCGCAATCCATTCATTGATAGTGGACTTCCCCACTCGGCGCAAAGTCATAGCTCGCCACGTCCGATGATCCACAATATTAACCTTCACAGCTCGTATAAATCAACTAGATGCCAAGGTCTGTTGCACCCCTCACATGATTCACTGGGTGATCTCTCAATACGTCTGTATCTTCAGTTAGAACCACACGTTGAGGCAATGTTTGAGCATCTCTGGCTCTCTCGTAGTCTATCTGCGGCATCACGAACTGCCGACGCACAACTGATACCGAGTGTGCAATGTCATACACGAGTGGATACAAAAGAATATGAGATATATGTTTCAAGCTAAATCAATGCTGCACGATAAGGAAGGAAAGAAGTGGAATTATTCTTAAATTCTGTAGCCTCTGGAATATAAGTACAAAAGTCTCCGTACCGATCCTTCAGACTCTACTAAGTTTGCTCGTGACTCGTGAGACCTATGTAACCTAGTGCTTTGATACCAACTGTCACGACCCGAAATTCCCACCTTCGGACCATGATGGCCCCTAACATTTCACTTGCTAGGCAAGCCAATATTAGAATAATATTAGCCATTTTTAAATAATTTTTAAATTTATTAATAACAAAGAAATAAATGTGGAAGTAAGGTCTGAAATATAGTGAATAATCCATAAAAACAACGGTGTCTAAATACCATTCCAGAATTGGTATCACAAGTTCACGAGCTTCTAGAATAATACAAATAAGGGCCTGAATAAAATAAAGTTGTCTGGAAATAAACACACACCTAAAGTAAAGTAGACGGGGACTTCAGAACTGCGGACGTCATGCAGTTATACCTCAAGTCTCCTCTGATAATTGAAATTCGAGCAAGTCCATGGTACGCCGCTGAGACCAATTCCGAAATCTGCACAAGAAGTGCAAAGTGTAGTATCAGTACAACCGACCCCATGTACTGGTAAGTGCTGAGCCTAACCTCGAAGAAGTAGTGACGAGGCTAAGGCGGGTCACTTACATTAACCTGTACACAATATTAGTAACAACAACAAATAGTAGAAATAATCAGGTAACTCTTTTGCGCTAATTGAAGCCAACTCAGCAGTCATAACCAATTATCATTTCCATCAATTTCCGTTGCAGCGTGCAACACGCTCTCTCAATATATTCACATTCAATTCTATTGCGGCGTGCAACCCGCTCCTCCAATATATTCATTTTAATCAAGTCTGTTGCGGCGTGCAACCTGATCCCTCAATATGTATATATATCGACTTTTTAATAAGTCTGTTGCGGCGTGCAACCCGATCCTCCAATATGGACTTTTAATAAGTCTGTTGTGGCGTGTAACCCGATCCTCCAATATGGACTTTTAATAAGCCTGTTGCGGCGTGCAACCCGATTCTCCAATATGAATTTTTAATAAGTCTGTTGCAGCGTGCAATCCGATCCCCTAATATGGACTTTTAATAAGTCTATTGCCGATCCCCCGATATGGACTTTTAATAAGTCTGTTGCGGCGTGCAACCCGATCCTCCAATATGAAATTTTAATAAGTCTGTTGCGGCGTGCAATCCGATCCCCCAATATGGACTTTTAACAAGTCTGTTGCGGTGTGCAATCTGATCCCCCAATATGGACTTTTAATAAATCTGTTGCGGCGTGCAACCCGATCCCCTAATATGTTCATTTCAAACAATTCTGTTGCAGCATGCAACCCGCTCCTCCAATATATTCATTTACCAATTCAATTCTGTTGCGGCATGCAACCCGCTAAATTTATTTACCAATTCTTATATAAGAAATTTCCCCAATAAATGCAACGATTAATATAAAATTATATGACAACAAGCATACAATAATTTTGATTTAATTATGAAACAAGCAATGACAATTAGCAAGTTATTATAAAAATCAGGGAGAAAATAGTCAGTTTAATATTTAATATGTTAAATGTCAAATAACAATTAAGACACATAATTCAAATAGCATGTAACAATTGATGATGGAATTCGAGAATTAATAATTTACAAAGAATATGAGAGAAACAATTATTATAATAATTAATTCATGATTTAAAACGATTTATGATTTTTCAAGTAATTATGCAAATAATTAATTTGATGACGTATAGACACTCGTCACCTCGCCTATACGCCATTCACATGCATTTCACATAACAAATAATTTAAGGGGTCTATTCTCTCAAGTCAAGGTTAACCACGACACTTACCTCGCTTTGCAAATTCCAATCAATTACTCGACTACATTCTTTCCTTTTAAATTTGTCTCCAAAAGCTTCAAATCTATTCACAAACAATTTTATATATTCAATACGAATCGTAGGAATTAATTTCATATGAATTTACTAATTTTCCGAATAAAAATCCAAAATTCATTTAAATGTTCGACAGTGGGACCCACGTCTCAAATCCTGAAAAACCTCACGAAATCCGAATACCCGTTCCGCTACGAGTTCAACCATACAAAAATTATCCAATTCCAATCTCAAATGGACCTTCAAATCTTAAATTTTTGATTTTGGAAGATTTTATAAAAATCTGATTTTTCTTCCATAAATTCACGGATTCATAATGTAAAGGAGTATGGAATCATGAAATATAATCAATATAGGATAAGGATCACTAACCCCAAGAATCATACTCTTAATCACCCATCATTACCTAAACTCTAAATTGAAGATTAGGGGTTAGAACCTTACCTCTTTGATGAAGAACTTGAGTGATTTCTTACTGGATTTCAAGGCTTGAACAAGAATTTGATGAACAAGACACTTTATCTACTTCTTCTCTCTAGAACACTCTCACTTCTCTCTAAAATAATCAGATAATTGCCCCAAAATATGCCCCAAAACCTATTTATCAAAATGGGGTCGGGTTATGAAAATAGAAAAATTACCCCTCCGAAAATAGTTATGCGGTCGCACAATGGACCGCACAATTGGTGTGCGGGTCGCACAATGATCGCAAAAATCGGTGCCCAGAACTGGGCTATTCTGGACCAGTATGCGGTCGCATAACCATTTTGCGATCGCATAATGGTCGTATAGTGGTCGCATAATTGGTCGCAGAATCGCATTCTGACAGCCTTTGGTAATTTGGTCATAACTTCTTGTAGGAATATCGAAATGAAAAACGGTTTAAAGTGTTGGAAACTAGATGCATAGACCTTCCTTTGGATAGGTAATAAACCATATAACTCGTCATATCAAGAGAGGTATGCTCATTTGAAATTAGGTCTTGTGCGAACTCACTTGAAACCTTAGTCTATTATGAAATTTCCAGCTTCTACATTCGATGCCGAAACCTATCGAATCAAGTCCGATTGACCTCAAATTTTGCACACAAGTCATAAATGGCATGACGGACTTATTTCAAATTTCCAGAACTGGATTCCGACTCCGATATCAAAATATCAAAAAGTCAACCCCGTGGTCAAACTTGGAAATCTTTAGCCTTTAAATTACTAGTTTTTGTTAAATGGTCATAACTTGAGATAGGGACCTTCAAATTAAATTTCGGGCATATGTCCAAGTCCCAAATCATGATACGGACCTACCGGAACTGTCAAAACACTGATCCGTATCTGTTTGCTCAAAATATTGACCAAAGTCAACTTAGTTAAGTTTTAAGGCTCTAGTTCACATTTTAATCCATTTTTCACATAAAAATATTTTGGAAAATTTTATGGACTTCACACGCAAGTCGAGGAATGACAAATAGTAATTTTCGAGGTCTTAGAACACAAAATTAGTTATTAGATTTAAAGATAACATTTTGGGTCATCACAGAAATACTCGGTGAGCATAGTATGCTTTGCAGTGTCTGAGGCCATCACATTTATGAGATTTTGCTTCTTCCAATAGTACACTAAAGTATGTATACAACAGTAGAACATAATTATTAATGTAGTTGCAGAAAAAAAAATTCTATAAATTTTGCTATATGTGTTAATTAATTTTAGTACCTGCTTGATTGTCGGGTAGATGTAGTTGAACGTTAATAACCGGAGGTTGCATTTCACTTAGATTAAACTCATAAATTCTCCATAGTGCTTTTGGATGAGAGACCCATCATTTATCTTGGAAATTTCTAATTTCATCAACTATTTTTTCTCCATCATTCGACTCAATATAAACTGCACACCTATCATGCCCTTTATATATATATATATATATTTGTAAAGATATTTTATTGCTTTTACTCCTGAGGAAACTTCTACATTGATATGGAAATTATATCTCATCAACAAATATGGATTATAAGGCACAACCCATTGGTTATTCATATTCATTCCACGAACATTTACTATTTTCCCATCATTTCTTCTCCTATAAATAGGATATCCATCATTTACTTGTATTGGTTTGTTATTGAATGGTCGTGGATAATGGAATTTACATTGATCATCCTTCATGAATGGACTTGTTCGCCGATTTTCACCGCAAGGTCCATGCATTCTATGCCTTATAACTAATTCATTCAGGTGCGGCTGTTTGTCCTTGTCAGGCAATTCTGCCGAAATAAATCTATCATACTGATCTGTTGTTGCTATCTTGTGACCTTCTTTAAGTATGACCAAAAGGTGTATACGAGGCAATCCTCTCTTTTGGAATTCAATGACAAAAACATGTTGTAACGACCCGGCCGTTCGTTTTGAGAATTTAAGTCCCGTTCTGCGGCATAAGGCCCTGAGTAGCTTCATATTATGTGTATTGACTTACGTGCGTGGTTGAATTCAGTTACTAGATGATTCGGAGTGATTTGGGACAATTAGTCCCTAAAACGAAAGCTTAAGTCTTAGGATTTTAAATGTAGTCGAAACTGAGTGAAGATGACTCCGGAATGGTGTTTCATCTTTTCAGTTAGCTACGTTGGGTGATTTTGGACTTAGGAGCATGTCTGGACTATGAATCTGAGGTCCGTAACTTATTTAGACTTGAATTGGCGGAAGTTAAATTTTTGGAGTTTTGGACCGGTAGTGGAATTTTTTATATCAGAGTCGGAATCCGATTTCGGAAGTTGGAATAGGTCCGAAATGTTGAATATGACTCGTGTGCAAAATTTGGGGTCAATCGGACAAGGTTTAATAGGTTTCAGCATTGGTTGTGGAAATTTAAAGTTTCAAGTTCTTTAAGTTTGAATTGGAGGGTGATTCGTGATTTTAGCATTAGTTGATGTGATTTGAGGGCTTGACTAAGTTTGTATGGTGTTTTAGGATTGGTTGGTATGTTTGGTTGAGGTCCCGGGGGCCTCGGGTGAGTTTCGGGTGCTTAAGGGATTAGAAGTTGGATTTGTGTTGCTGCTGAAGTCTTCAGGCATCTGGTATTTTCGAACCATCGGTGGAGAGACTGCAGGTGCGGGATCGCACGTGCAGAGAGGCAAGCGTAGAAGAGGAAAAGTGTAGGAGTGCCAGGGGTCGCAGGTGCGAGGAAAATTCTGCATCTGCGATGCCCGCAGATGCGAAGATGGAGGCGCAAGTGCGAGAAGAGCTGGACATGGCAATCTCCGCAGGTGCGGAGAATTTGTGTGCATCAGCGGCTCCGCAGAAGCGAATTTTGGGATGCAGAAGCGAGAGAAAGCGCAGGTGTGGTTGTATATGCGCACCTGCGGTTGTGCAGATGCGGCTAATTATGTCGTAGGTGCGGTCACGCCTGGGCAGAAAAGAGAAATCGGGGGTTTGATTTCATTCTTCGTTTTTGGACTTGAGAGCTCGGAATTTGGCGATTTTTCGAGGGATTTTTAGAGGAAGCTTTAGGGTAATGATTCCTAATTTGTTTTTGGTTGTATTACATTAATCTATAGTTGTTTTTTCCATTTAATTTCGAATTTTTTGGGGTTGAAATTGGGAAAAATTGGAAGAACTTCTTCAATAAAGATTTCGAGTTTTGAAAGGGGATTTGTGGTTGGATTTGAGTAATTCTTATATGGTTGGACTCGTGAGTGAATGAGTGTTCGTATTTTATGATTTTTACCCTATTCCGAGACGTGGGCCCGGGTCGACTTTGTAGGGCGGATTTAAGAATTTTTGTTAAAATATTGATTTAACTAATTAGATTAGTCTATTATGGTTGTATTCATGATATGCAATTTGTGTTTGGCTAGATTTGGTCCATTTGGAGTTTGATAATCAAGGAAAGGGCATTCTTACGGACTAATTGAACTTGGTTCGAGGTAAGTATCTTGCCTAACCTTGTGTGGGGGACTTCCCCTTAGGATTTGAGTCTTCTATGTTGATTATAGTCCGTGTACACGAGGTGACGAGTGTGTGCATGGACTTATTTGTGGAAAGTTAACCTTTTAGGGTTCTTAGGTCCTTGTATTCATTGAATATGTAGTTGTTCTTGTTATGATTATATATCTAAATTACTAGATTCACATCTACCTATTTAATTAGAATCAATTTCTTCATGATCCACTTTTATTGTTACTTGATTCATATGTGCCTTAATTGAAACTGTTATCTCTTTTATAGCCATGTTATCTTTTCCCTAACTGCTTATCTTTATTTGAAGTTATAATTATCTCTTATGTAACTGTTCATCCTTAATTGAAACCATGATTATCCTTTCGTTGTTATTCCTTAAATTGAAGTTGTTGTGTCTCTTTCATAATTGCCAAACCTTAAAAGAAATTTAGATGTCCTATATCTTAGTTGACTTATCCTTATTTAGAATTATTTGACTCGTGTTAATTTCTTATTGTTGAACCATACATTGTGGGACCATTGTTACATATTTGTTTTCCCTTGTTGAGCTGAACTTATTACGCCTAGTATCCTTTACTGTGGTTATTCCTAGTGAAATAGTTCTGCTGTTTCTTTGTGATTTAAAGTTCTTGAGTTGATTTACTTGTCATACTTTGTATTATTGTAATTGTTGCTATTGTGCTTGTTGTGGTGATGCACGAGGTTTCTACCGTGCGGTTGTTGACACTGTGATACACGAGGTTTCTTCCATATGGTTGTTGTTATGGGGTTGCACGAGGTTTCTGCCATGCTATTGTTACTATTAATATTTTACATGCGGCGTGACAAGGCGGGATATATATATGTGGGTTGCTCATGTGGAGAGACAAGGTGGGAACGTTATTATGCATGTGTGGCGAGACAAGGCAGGCATTTAATTTACTATTGCACACGTGGTGAGACAAGGTGGGCTGTGTCAGGGATTGAATTGTGATGATTTGTGGCCCGGGGCATTCTTGTTGTTGATATTTGTGTAGTGGTATACGTACCTGTGTGAGCCTTATCTTGTGAAAGCTGTGATAAAATATTCTACATATTGTCCCTTCTTTTTCTTTATGCTTATTGCTGACATGGCTATGGTAGGACACTTGCACAAGCATACACGTAGTTAAGCACTATTATCGGATAAGAGGTGTTCTTGATATTGTGGAGCATAGATGCTCACCCTTGTTTACTTTACTCTATGTGAGAATGGCTCTATTGGCACGTGAGCCGTCAGTACGGTTATGAGGTGTTATGAGGGCACATGATGCCAAATGTTAGGGTTCAGTTATTGAGACCCATGAGTTGTGATTTGTCCTAGGTTCGGTACCTCATGGAGTTGTTGACCAAAACCTGATGTAAAAGCAGTTGCAGTTGCTGAGTTATTACTTGCCCTTGCTGTATTTGTAATTCCAGATTTAGGTTGTGTTCCATTCACTTTGTCTGTGTCAGTTTCATGATATTCTGCTGATACTTGTTGTTTCCTTCCTTATTTCCATTACTGTATTGTGAGCCATATTGCATAGTCTTTATGTAGACATCATACTTCTATTGTTCATATACTTATACCTGTTCAGTTTATTAGACCAGTGGGAGTCTTGACTATTCCACATCACTACTCCACCAACATTAGTCTTGATACTTACTGGGCACCGCTTTGGTGTGCTTATCTACACTTCTGCACATTTTTGTGCAGATCCATGTACTTGTTCGTTAGCTAGCTGTGTGGACTGTTGTTGTGGAGACTCAAGGTAAACCTGCTGCTGCATTCGCAGGCTTCAGAGTCCTCCTCCAGTTTTCATTTTGCACTGT